>NC_058373.1:108564166-108869583 GCF_018350175.1 Felis catus | reverse complement strand
TCACATCCATAACTTCTCTAGATCTTCTTGTTCTGAACTATTTCAGGGGAGAAGAAGGAAGTCTAGGAGATCAGGGGATTGTGGATTTCCAGAATAGTTCCCCTTACTCAACCTCCCTCACAGCTTAACTTAAGCTAAATATAGATTTAATTTTGAGTTTGAATGTGGGATATCCAGGACAGGAATCTTCAGGACATCTGTTCCACCAATATAATTTCAAAGGGACTAAAAGCTGAGATATCTTTTAAAACTACATAATTCTATACATACTTTGAACCTTCTAAACTCGAATATCTAAAGATAGGGCCCAGAAATCTGTCTTTCTAAAAATCTCTCTAAGTAATTCCTCTCAATCCAGCACTAAACTGAGAACAGGTATTTGAGAACCATAGTTCTAGTCCCATCTCTAACAAAATTTGTAATTTGAGGGCTCTGATTAGCTCAGGACAGGGGCAAAAAGGATGCAAACAACACTGTTACGCTAAAGGAGCTTTCAGTCTAATTGGGAGAAAGATGTATAGAATAAGTTAATTATATACTTATAAAGTCTGTACAAATGGAAGGACACATAGGCAAAGTTAGGTGGAGTCAAGGACAGTTACATGGAGGAGACAGCACCTGGTAAATATCAAGGGATGAACGTGTGATTAGGGTGGGGTGTTGAGTGACAGGCCAGGGAGAATTGTAAGAGGCAGACTTTCCAGACAAAGGGAACAATATAAAAACCATGTTATTAAAAAAAATCTTTATATTTTTATAGGCCCTTAAACTTGGGAGTGAACCTACTTCCCCCAGGGAAGACTCCCTGAGACCTTCCATTTATAATCAAACAGTTAACCCATATTAAGAATTCATGAAACTCTATGCATTTGGCTACTTATGATGAATTTAAACTCTGGGGGCCTTCTCAAGTGTAATCTTTTGTTTAAACTCTTTCTTCCCATCTCTCTTGCAACCATGCTCCTTTGATGACAGCCAGTTTGAGGACAGGGAGATTTGCAAACTCAAAAGGCAATAAAAGAATACTGCTACCCATGATGGCGGTAATAAACATCTCACACATGAACAACATTGTTACCCCTGCTACTCTACCTACTGCCTGGTTTCAGGACCTAGAGGGATGGGTGGAACTTGGGGAGGTGGTGTAATGGGTACACACCACAGTCTGCGTCTGATGAGTCTCCGAACACAGGTACCATGGATTAACACTAAGTGAAGTCCTAAGGAGGGATATTAACATCCTCCAGTCTGTGGGTTATTTAAAATGTTTATGTATCTTTTTCAAAAATAAGATGAATTCTCTCACATTGGTTTGAACAGAGTCATGGCACGAGGGAATTGCAATTTCAGTGCTAGAGAGGAGGTTGTTGCTGTTGCTATGGTTTCTGTGATGTGGATGCTGTAAACCCATGAAACGGCACCAGTACACAATTATGCAACTATACTGCGGCACATCAGAATTATTTTTCCTTTGTTTTTCTTTTTCTCTGAGTACCAGAAAAGCCCAAACCCACAATCAGTGAAATTATAATAAAATAACTTCATTGATTCCTGTATTTTTTATTATACTTTTTCACATACTTTAAGAGGGAGATGTAAAACAATATTCTACCAAGGCAAATATTTTCACATGTTATACATCTTCCATAATTCAGTTTCCATTTCTTGCTCACTTCAGGGTACACACATTTTAATAGCAAGGAAAATGTTAGAAATATTTTATATTCTGTTGGATTCTGACCAAATATAATTCTTCATTGTAATACTAAAACAGATTTGAGTGTGTTATGTTCTTCCTAATAGAAATAGTGGTATAATAAATGGGAACTTTAAATCAATATTAGGTTTGCCAGTAATTCATTAAGGTTTAACATTGTAATAATTAGCAATTAAAGAGCAGAAGTTCTGGTTTCCACTCTTTTTCTGAATTTTTAAATGAGTATAACTTTTGGGTTGTCTGTCACTGCCTAATTTCATTGGCCATAAAAATGATCTTTAGGGAAAAAAAGTTAGAGAGGGAGAGAGCCAAACCACAAGAGACTCTTAAAAACTGAGAATAAACTGAGGGTCGATGGGGAGTGGGAGGGAGGGGTGGGTGAGTGGTGGGCATTGAGGAGGGCACCTGTTGGGAGGAGCATTGGGTGTTGTATGGAAGCCAATATGACAATAAATTTCTCATTTAAAAAAAAAGAAAAGAAAATAGACCCACATATACAAGTTCAGTTCTGCTGGTCATATTAATTATGATCTAGTATTGTGATACTTATTCCTAGTAAATAAGCCGATGTTAGATAGGCAAATGCTTCTTATCCAGGAGAAATAATAATTTTAGTACATGTCATGGTTTCCTTCTCAAGTCTCTATTATATTAATATTCATATGATGTTTCTGGCATCTATATTATTTCCTTACAACTTACCAATAGCATTAATCCTTCAATAACATTTATGTAACTTTAATTCAATGGGCATTCTTAAAGAAACCATTAGGGAAATCATATACTGTTGGTTGGTCTGGTGCACAAAAACACATGCAAATGAAACAATCTATTTCCACAAAAGAATTTATGGTCTAGTTAGGAAAAGAAGCTTAACTCTTGAACAATATAAAGTAGAACATATTCAATGTTGAAAATATTATATACTGAAATGTATTTTGTAACCTTATGTATTAAGACTTTGTTGGGATTACTATTCAATTTTTTAAATGTTTGTTTACTTTGAGGGAGAGAGACACACACAGAGCACAAGTGGGGGAGGGGCAGAGAGAGAGAGAGAAAGGGAGATACAGATCTGAAGCAGGCTCCAGGCTCTGAGCTGGCAGCCCAGAGCCTGATGTGGGGCTTAAACTCATGAACAGTGAGATCATGACATGAGCCAAAGTCAGATGCTTAACTGAGCCACTCAGGCGCCCCCGTTGGGGTTACTATTCAAATGCTGCATTTAGATAGTACCTGGAGCACTGAGAAGAAAAGGAGGTGTTTTGGGAACTTGTGGGGTTAGTGAGACCAGACCATTGTTTCTCCTATTTCTCAGTGTGTATTCATTACTGCTCCATCCTTATGGGACCCTACATCATCTTATAAACTATCAAATTGTCAGGGAGATAAAAGTCTCTAAAGATATTTTTAATGATACTAACGTCTTATTTTTCTCTTATGTTGGCTAAAATGTATGCCACAATGTTTATCTGTTGGCCACCTGTCTACTGTGACTTACCTCTGACTTGCTTCTGACTACAAGGCATTGGTAGGACATTAGGTCACTTTAAAAGTGTGCTCTGGGGGCGCCTGGGTGGCGCAGTTGGTTAAGCGTCCGACTTCAGCCAGGTCACGATCTCGCGGTCTGTCAGTTCGAGCCCCGCGTCGGGCTCTGGGCTGATGGCTCAGAGCCTGGAGCCTGTTTCCGATTCTGTGTCTCCCTCTCTCTCTGCCCCTCCCCCGTTCATGCTCTGTCTCTCTCTGTCCCAAAAATAAATAAACGTTGAAAAAAAAATTAAAAAAAAAATAAAAATAAAAGTGTGCTCTGATGTCTGGTTGATCACCTTCCAGCCCTGTTGCCCTCAGTGGACTTTCCCCTCTATGCTATGTAGCATGAGCAGGCATATTTCTCTGCAGGTGGGGGCAACCAAGCTGTAATAAAGGATACAATCCAGCCTCCTAATTATCTCTTCTCTGTTAAAAACATGTTGTTAAATACAGTATTTATAAAAATAGAAATATGGATCAATTCATCATTCTCTGCCACAATTCTAGAAAAGCTAATATTGTACTCCTCACTCACATCCAATCTTGAATTCCTAGTGTCCAGTGAGTCTTTATGTTTATTACTTATGCTTATCCTTATTTCTTCAGAAGTTTACTAAACAGTACTCGCTGTGACCTCTGTTCCCGACCTAATAGATTCTTGAGATGATAGTATCATTCTAAGTAGAAAATTTATATGATCACAAGGCAGAAAAGCAAATTGGTGTGTCTTCTCTGGTTTTAATAATGGTCCAGATCACATTTTTATAAGGAATAACTCCTCTGTTCTGGAATGTGCTGGAATTGTGAACATCTATTTTGTTTATTTTAGTTGTGTTTTTTCTTCCCAGCATCACTTAAGCCACTTTAGTAATATTTGCGTAAGTGTCCTCCCTTTATTCCATATGACTTTAATGGAATTGTAAGTCAACATACTCTACCAATCACCCCTCCAGCCTCTATAGGGATTAGCATATAAATCAAACCTGCAAGTAAGAGTTCTGTCTTGATATTGATATGTAAGTAACTGGACATACCTTTACATTCCAGTATAGTTCTTAAACTACATCGGATGTTGTGATTATCTGGGTTTGACGCAAACAATGGCCATCTTCACCACTAATACAGGAAAAGGCAGAACTGACAGATGGAAAGAGAAAGGGAGCCAGATGATATCATTTGAGTCCCCAGAACCAACTCTGCCAGGTGATAGATCCATTTCTCTCTTGCATTGTTATGAAAGTCAAAACATTTCTTTTTCTGCTTAGGCTAGTTTGAATTAGGTTTCTGCCAGGGGCACTATTCAAAGTATTTCACTACTACTCCAGCAGCATCACCAAATAATAAGAATACCAGCGAGTCAGAAGAGAAGCTGATAGTAAAAAACCAGTACCACTGGACCTGTGTATCCTGAATGAATCCCAGCCTTAATTTCTGTCATTTACAAGGGAAAGAATTCTAAGTAAGGAGGTAAAAGAGGATTACAAGGGGGTTAATATTTATAACACACTATGTAGTAGATATGCTGATCTTTATTGACATTATGTCATATAATCCTCACACTTGGCAAAGAGGAAATGGAAGTAAACTGGATTATTAACCTCATGTACAGATGAGAAAAACTGAGGCTTAAGGAGATGAGGTAATTTTTCCCAAGGCCATACAGCTGGGAAGTGGTGAATTTGAGATTCTCTCAAGACTATCCAGTCTCAAAAGTCCAAACTGGAGACACAAATGTCAATATGGCAATTTTCTAATTCTCTTGGCTCTTAAATTCTGTGTATAAGAGATCTTACTCTGGGAAATTAATGACTTCATGTTCATTTTAGACTCCTTTTAATTTGGTCTCTTGAAAGAACAGCTTTTATTAAAAGGCTGTGCTGATGACCCTGGTTTCAGTTAGTATCAAATGGCATATATAATTCTATCTCTCCAAATGACAAATATTTCCCCCAGCTTAGTCAAGTTCACATACAAGACAAGTTTCTATCAATTCTGATTTGCACATGCAATAGAAGTCTAGGCCTGGGTTTGTAGTCTGACCATTTTACTTCTAGGTATCCAGTCATATGGATAATTCTAAGAAACTTATCCTCCAAGATGAGCTATGACTGTACTATTTTCTGTTATTTAAATATCCTGAAAAGATAGATTTTTCCCTATGTTCTTTCTCAGGATAGTGGCTTGAATTTATATTTTACAAAATCTGGTCATATACTTATCACTAAATAATACAGTTATCAACTAAAATTTTAGCATTACTGGCTAGTTATTCAGTCCTACAATTTGCCTTCCAATAGACAGAGGTACCCCATATTTGGTTTAAGGCGAATAATTTTATACTTATACTTTGACTTTTAATATTGCTGAAATGGCAGGGCACCTGGGTGGCTCAGTGGTTAAGCATCCAACTTTGGCTCAGGTCATGATCTCGCGGTTTGTGGATTTGAGCCCCATATCGGGCTCTGTGTTAACAGCTCAGAGCCTGGAGCCTTCTTCAGATTGTGTGCCCCACTCCTCTCTTTCTGCCCCTGTCCCACTCAGGCTCTGTGTCCTGCTCTGAAAGAGGAAGAGAGGGAGGGAGAGAGGGAGGGAGGGAGGGAGGGAGGGAGGGAGGGAGGGAGGGAGGGAGGAAGGAAGGAAGGAAGGAAGGAAGGAAGGAAGGAAGGAAGGAAGGAAGGAAGGAAGGAAGGAAGGAAGGAAGGAAGGAAGGAAGGAAGTTAGAGAAATATTGCTGAACATAGCTTTTACCACATACAAAATAGGACTAGTGATATTTAGGAGACAGGGCACTTAATAGAGAAGGGGGCACACCTGCAGTTTCTTCATTGGTCTTCTTGAATTAAAATTGCCTGGGTGCACCTGGGTGGCTCAGTTGGTTGAGCATCTGACTTCATCTCAGATCATGATCTCAAAGCTCATGAGGCTGAGCCCTGCATCCGGCTCACTGTCGTCGGCAAAGAGCCCAATTTAGATCTTCTGTCCCCCCACCCCGCCACGCTCTGTCCCTTTCCTGTTTGCACTCTCTCTCTCAAAAATAAATATTTTTTAAAAAATTGCGGTATTCCTCCACTTATATTCCATCTCAAAGAAATATCTCCTATATCTGCCAGAGAATATCTACTGTTCTTCTATCTCGTTTTGATAAAATGCTAAAAACAGAATTCCTTACTAAGAAAAAAATTGAAATCTCAATCCCTTCCATATTGTCAAAATGATACCACCCATGAAATTTATCTAAAGTGCCTTAAAGATTATTAAATTCAGATTGTTCAGGGGCACCTGGGTGGCACAGTTGGTTGAGTGTCTGACTCTTGATTTAGGCTCAAGACATGATCCCAGGGTCATGGGATCGAGCCCTGTGTTGGGCTCCATGCTGAGAGCACAGCCTGTTTAAGATTCTCAATCTCTCTCTCTCTCTCCCCCTCTTCTCCTCTCCCCTGCTCACACACTAAAATAAAGAAAAAAAATAAATTCAGATTGTTCAACATATATGATGATCCACCAATCCTAATAAAAACTAAGCTGAGCTTTCTATAAATAGCAAAAGCAAGTTCTGTAGTACCCAATTCCAGTGCTAAGAGAGGACAGACCTTTCTGACTTGCCACTCGGAAGTGCTGTATCAGTGAAAATGCTCCATTTTCAGCTGAATTGTTCTTTGTGAATAACTGACTTTTCTGGGAATTAAAGACACTTTAGTAGGCATGCATCAGAGTGTACAGCCTGAATCTGTATGGCCTCATTGTGCCAGTAGGACATGCTGGGAGACTGGAAAAATTTAGATTGTCAGAATTCCTGGAGTATCTACTTTCTGGATTCCTTTGGCAGCTAAAGGGCAGAATAAGAGCCAGGGTTAGAACAGTATTCTAGGCATGACTGAATTCATATTCATGCCATTATGTAAAGATCAATTTGTTCTTTATTGCTTAACTAGAGCAGTAATTAGCAAAAGAAAGAATCTCTATAAACCTTATCAGAAGGTATATTAAATAATGCATTGGGATAGCCTTTCTGTATTCATAAGAGGCTTCAAACCTCTTACATTGTATTTAAAATAAACTGAAGTCATTAGTTATATAAGCATCTATCTGAAAACATTATAGAGCCCATAATGTGTTCTTAGCACAGCCCTGGTGGCTCCTATGTTCCCTGCTATCAAGGGGCTTATAGTTTCATTGGGTAAGCAGCACTGACCCTTCCCTCCGCAAACAAGACTTACATTTGTATAGTGTCCATAATATGTGTATACACCAAAGAAAAGGACGTCGATGAGTTAGAGAGTCAAGAGAAAAATGATATTCAATGATGAAGATACTATTCTAAAACGCAGACCCCCAAAATATAATGTACCTAGACAGAAGACCAGGAATTTAGAATTTTTTCCAAAAATGGAAATTCACTAATTGGAATAATAATGATAGGTAACATTGACCAACAGTCAGTATTGTGAAGCAGTTAAGACTATGGATTCAGGAACCATATACAGAGATGAAATTTTCAATTATACCATGAGGCCAAATTAAATGGTCTCTCTGTGCCTAAGGTTCATCATTTCTAATATAGGAATAACAGTACCAATTTTATAGAAGAATTATGTGAAAATTAACTGCATTAAAATACATATATAAAATAGTATCTGGCTCAGAATTAAGTGTTCAGAAAATGTGAGTTGTTTTTAATATTAATTGAGCACTTACTTTGTTCCTGTCATGAATTTAAGCAATTTGCATCTTTTATCTCATTCAATATTTACAAAGACCTTATGAGGTTTAGATGAGGAAATAAGAATAAAGAGATAAAGCAAATTTCCAAAGTTATTAAAGTACAAGTGCCTAAAGAAAGACATGGGCCTAGGCCGTTTGAATCCATACTCCATGCTATTAACTGCTATGCTATGCCCAAGCTTTTTAACTGCATCACTTCTTCCTGCCAAGTACCATTTTGTCCTAAGGACAGCATAGCTACAAAATATGAAACAATTAGTTCTTACAGATACAATCATCACTGATGATACTCTCATTCAAAAAAACAACTACTTGTATAGCTAGATTTCTGTTGGTAACATAAATATTCAAGTTGCAAACTATCCTACTTTGGGTTAATTCCACACTTGTTTAAATCTATTAAGGGTGTATAGGCTATTATGTAAAAATTGGGGTGTTCCATTTTTGCAAAAGATAAATATTAGTTTATTTAAATATCTACTTATAGCCTATGTTTTATAGAGAAGGAATTCTTAAATGTCTGTCACATTGGAACAAGATTTTGGTCAGAACTCATCAGGATAGAAGTTCACCTAGATAATAGGGGATCACATCCCCTAGCCAAATACATCAGAGGTCATACCCAAGGGAGGCAAAGGAAAGGGTGAGAAGACATATTTTGAAGTCCATATAGGAGCTACAGTCAGAAGGTTAGCCAAAGTAGGCAGGAATAGAATCCTACTGAGTCCATGAAAATACCCCATCAACTCTGTTCAGAAACTGGAAGCAGCTGTGAGAACTAAAGAAAAAGGCAAGGTTAGAGGAACTACAGCAGGGTTAATAAATAACCATACAGCAAGAACAAAGCCCCAAATTCTGAACAATATAACATCATATTCTAGCTAAATGATGAGCCTAAGGTCACAGTAAAAGCCATCACTGATTTGACTATCATGGGGAGTAAAGAAGCAAATAGAACCAGTGATCCCAATGGGGCTAAGATGAAATAAAGCAAGTGTCCTCTAATTCCATCTAAGGTATTCTAGTGTGGAAAAATGGGGGGAAAGGATTAAAACACATGGGGAGTATATCTCAATAAAGTGGGAAACAGTAAACAAAACAATGAAAGCATATGTTGACATATGAGCTCATAAAAAATAAATCGTGATGCAGCATTTTCACAAATGTACTGACTTTCAAATAATTAACTTTCAAACAGCCAGTGCGTCTATATGTTATATTTGCAAAAGACCTTTCACATGCCACATTTTTGCTTTTTTTCCACCCATGATGAAATGTTTTAGGCTCTTCCATCATGGCAATGGCTGCCTCTAAGTAATTCAACTTTGGAATCTTCACCACTTCATTTTTCAGCAATAATTGTACAAATAATGATTATTCTGCACTTTGATATTATTCATTTATAAAATGAGTAGAAAAATAAAATGTTCGGTACTGGAAATTAAACCTTTAGATGTCATGAATTTATTATGCGTGAGAGAAAGATGGAAATACTATTAGGTACGTAAGAAATGCCAAAACTACAGTTTATTTTCTTTTAATTTTTTTAATGTTTATTTATTTTTGAGAGAGAGAGAGAGAGCGCAAACGTGGAGGGGGGCAGAGAGAGAGAGGGAGACATAGATTCTGAAGCAGGCTCCAGGCTCTGTGCTGTCAGCACAGAGCCCCATGTGGGGCTCGAACTCACGAACCATGAGATCATGACCTGAGCTGAAGTCAGATGCTTAACCAACTGACCCACCCAGGCGCCCCAAACAAACCTTTAGTTTAATTTGCAAATTAAGGATTTTGTCTTCATTTTCCAGATGAAAAACCCTCAGCCCTTCCTTCACTCATCCCTATCTTGTGGCCCTTTCTCCAACAGACATGCACAATCAAGTTAACTTTCTCATACTCCAGAGACAGTCTGAAATATTTAAAAACCATTATTCATAAAATTTGGGAATGGTCTATAATTCAACCAATGAACATGTACACACGCACACATACACATGCACAGATTGTGTCAGAATTACTAACAGTTGCCCCTATTTCCGACTCTGAGTCATAAAAATAACTTTAGACATGAGCTTCAAAATGTATGGTTATCAGTAATAAATTATTCCAGAGTCTCAGTGGTTAGTTTCACAGTATTTCATTAACATAAACTTTCTGTGATCACTTGAATAAGCCTTATAGCTATCTTATACTATCTATAGCCTCTCTGAGAATAAAGAGAAACCTAAGATTTTATTAATCTTTTTATGAATTTAATATGAGAAATCATATTTTTCAAATGAATACATAGTAATTACATTGTCAGGTATAATGCCCTCTGTTTTATAAATAGAAAGGAAACTGGTAAAGATGACTAAACACTCAGACCTTGAAACTGAGCTGTGGTAGGAAGTCAGGAGAATTAGATGAACTTGATTCCTCTTGAATCAAATGAATACAACCTTTGAATCCGCTGGTAGAAAGCATAGTATTGTACACCCTTTTAGTTTTAATTCATTTGGAAGTTCTAGGAGTATTTTCTACTCATAGCCAGCCCTTTCCTGTTAGATTGTGTTGAGCCAAAGCCACTGGAGCTAGTTAATACAGTTATAAAGATCTAAATGTCCTAGCCAGTTGAGTCATCCTGCTTGATGAAAAACCAAAGGACTCACGAGCCATTCCTGTTACTGATTCATGATGTAGTTTCTCAATTAGTGAAAACCCAAAGCCACATAGAGTAGTTAATTCTATTACTGATGTTAAAAATTGAATTAAAGGAGAGTTTGAGAAAATTCTTAGTTGTGACTCTTCTGGACCAGAAGGGTAAACCAGAACTTAGCCTAGGAATAGAACATATTTATGGCACAGGCATACCTACATTAGAGGTTTCCTAGGAAGCTAAAATTGAGCCCCAACTCAATCATAAGGCTCAGGCTTGCCATTATAATTTGTAATGTATTATAATGTCCTCACTATACTTCTAATGGTGCGAACTAAGATGTGTGCCTATGATTCCCCTTGTTTATTTCTGGTTAAACAACAGACACAAAATCCAAACAGTTTTTAGCAATATCATTATAATATAAATTAAAATAATAGCAGCTAACATTTTTAGAGCTTACCCTATGTCAAATGTTGTTCTAGGAACTTTATGTCTTTGAGAAAATCACTATTACTAATAAGCTCATTTTACAAAGGAAAAAATATGACACAGGTAAGTAACTTGCCAAAAAGGATGCAATTAGTAAGTTGCAAACCAGGATTTGAATTTAATAAAATTTGGCTCTTGAGATACAGTGTCTTACCCACTGTGATATATTGAGTTAAGGACTGCTGCCTTCTTTATACCTCTACCCAAATCAAACACCAACATAGGTGAACTCAGTTTCTAAGGGAAACACTTATCAAAAGCCATGTCTTCCTCAGTTCTACTAGTCTTCACGTCAGCTATTTACCTTTTTAGCTTTCTCCTCCCATGACTAAACCCTAGACATCACTGTCACCTAGAACTTCTGTGCCTCTATAAACCTAACCTAAAAACACTACCGAATCACAGTATCAGCTGATTTCTCTCTCTGTTGCTTATACATTTCTTTAACTGATCCTGATTCTTCTGCTGTTACCCTGTTTATTTCCTTTCTACTTTCTTTCTTTATTCATCATATTCTTTATGGTTCATCACCTCACACTTAATTCCCTCTCATTATTCTCCCAGTAAAACCTTGGCTGTGAACCAATGCAGCCTTCCTCTGATCCTGCACATGGACAACTGAGCACAGCTGAAGCTCTTTACCTCAGACTCTCTAAGCTTATAGTCTTCTGACTTTCCTTCTGTCTGCTTGCTCCTTCTGTCTCCTCTTGAGGGTTTCCTTGACAACTCCTCTCACTGCTCTGTGCATTCTTGAGTCACCTCACCGACTTTTACTATTGCATTTATTAAGGTAGGCTAAAATACTGTAACACGTAGACCACACAACGTAGGGCTCAAACACAACAGAGTTTTTTTCTCATATAGTAGTCCACAGTGAGTATTTCTGGTAAGTTGGAAGACTTTTTTTTCATGGGGAGATTCAAGAACTCAAATGCGACAGTCTTGTGAATCTAATATCCCCTAGGGCCTTGGCATTGTTTGCTCCCATTGAGCTAAAAGGGAAAGAGAACAGGGAGAAGGCATACCACCTTCTTAAAAGCTTTGGTTCGGGAACAATACACATTATATTCACTCATATCCTAATGGTCATCTAGTTACACTGACACACCCCACTGAAAAAGAAACTGAGAAATGTAGTACAAGTTGTCTATCAAAATGAAGACATCAAAATGAATTTCTAATGAACACCCCCAGCAGTATCTATCACACCATACTGATATATTGCTGACCCCAAAATATTTTTCTCCAGCCCATATAGCCAAGTGTTAACTGACCTCTCTATTAGGAGGGTCTCATTAGTATTTCCAACTCAACCTACTTAAAACCAAACTCACTAGCTTACTATGTAAAACTGCTTTTATCATATGTTTACCATTTCAATAAATCATACAGCCATAAAACTAGGAGCAATCTTGACTCCTCTCTTTTTCACCTCTTACCCAATAGCTCAGTCTTATCAATTCTATATCTTTTTTTCCTTCCAGCTTTATTGAGTATAACTGGCAAATAAAATTGCATATAGAGTATACAGCTTCATGATTTGATTTGATAAATGTATACACCGTGAAATGGTTGCCACAAGGAATTTAATTCACACATCTACCACCTCACATACTTAGCTTTTTGTATGTCTGTGTGGTAAGAATGCTTAAGATCTGTTCTGTTAACAAATTTCAAATATACAATACAGTATGATTAACTACAGTCACCACGCTATAATTAGATCCCCAGAATTTATTCATCTAATAGCTACAAGCTCATGCCCTTTGACCAAACATCTTCCTATTTCTGACATCCCAAGTCCCTGGCAACTATCATTCTATGTTTCTATGAGTTCACTTTTTTTTTTTTTTGCTACATGCCACATATAAATTAAATAATACAATGCTTATCTTTCTACCTTTCTGTGTCTGGCTTATTTCATTTAATATAATGTCCTCTAGGTCCATCCATGTTGTTGCAAATGGCAGGATTTTGTTTAAGGCTGAATATTCTTCTGTGTGTGTGTGTGTGTGTGTGTGTGTACACTAACATTTTATATATCCATTCATTTGTTGATGGACACTTACGCTATTTCCATATCTTGGCTATTGGGAATAATGATGCAGTGAACATGGGGGTGCTGGATAATTTCAAATGACCTGTGTCTAAATTTGCTGCCTCTTTCTTCCGATTGATCGAGTCTGCTATTGATGCTACTGATGCTCTCTACTGAATTTTCCATTTCGTTTGTTGTATTCATCAGCTCCAATATTTCTGTTTTGGTTCCTTTTGATGATTTCTATCTCTTTGTCAAAGTCATTGTTTTGTTCAGGTATTATTTTCTTGAGTTTGTTGAATTGTCAGTTTTTGTTTTTGTTTGTAGCTAACAGAGCTTCCTTAAAACAACTATTTTGAATTCTTTATAGGACAAATTGTGTATCTCCAATTCTTTGGGATCAGTCTCTGGGAAATTATTGTGTTCCTTTCATGGTGTCGTGTTCGCTTAATTTTTTCCTGTTCTTGAAGTCTTCTATTGTTGTCTTTGCAGTTCAAAAAGCAATCACCTCCTTTAGTCTTTGCTGACTGGCTTCAGGAAAGAAATAGCTTTAACATAATTTCTACCAGGGATTCTGAGGCCTCTTGGATCTCTTCTAAGAATGTGCCTGCACCACACTTCTTGTTCTCTTTTTGAGGGAAATTCTTATGAATGTATGCATTCTCCCAATCCCACAAAACCAGGCTTAGTGATAAGAGCCTCCTATTTGTTTGTCCTAGGACACTGCCCCGAAATGCTCATTTGTATGCTTTTTCCCCAGTTCCACAGTGTCAGATCAGCTTCCTTCTCATGCTCACTAGGAATCTGCAAAGGCTTGTACTTGCTGTCCACATGGGTTCATGTAGGAAGCTGGTCATGTGGGAGTGTACAGGTGAGGTGCAGGGACCACTGGAGGTGTCCATGGGCCAATTGGGAGCGTGACAGGTGAGGTATCTCAGCAGCTTATGCGCGGCTTTCCTGAAGGAGTCTGCAATTGGTTTAGTAGGATCCACATTCCTTAGGTGATTTCTAAGTGTTGACTGTTGTGCTGAAAGCCTCTGCCAGACCCTCCATCATGTAGAAAATTTGAGTACGTTGCATGGGGGTGAAAAATAAGTGGGTCTCTTCAGCAGTGTCCCATACAGCTGAGGAAGCTGGGTACTCACTCACTTAGTGCACTCTCACTTTCCATTGTGGGAGAAACTGGGGGGCCAAGGGAGTGTCTCTTGGCACTAAGCTGTGCCTCCTCAGTGGTAGGGTGATGTGAGTAAAGTGAAAATGTTCTTAACCTCTTTAATGCATCTAGTCTCAGATTTTTTTCTCTAACGGGTTGCTGGAACTTCTCCACTAGACCCCCAGACTCTCACAAAGGTACTCTAATCTGTGGGTGATTGTCAAAATCAATGTTTTGTGGAAAGATTATGGTACAAAACTTATTTTGCCATCTTGCTGATGCCACTCCTTAATTCTACCTCTTCACCAATGCTGTGCTCACTCTACAGCTGAAGTATTATCATAGTTTCCTGATTCTCTGATTTAGTTCCTCCCTATTTTACCCGTCCTATTCCAAATTACCTAACATGCCAATATGATTATGCTACTTACAAGCTTAACTGTCATTAACGGTTCCACTTCTGAGGATAAAGTACAGACTTCTTAGTCCTGAACCCTTATTAATCCTCTCAGAACTTCAGTTAGCTAACTTTTCACCAGATTGTAAAGAACCAGGTCTAATTTGCTTACCTTTGTATCACCAGAACTTACTACCACAGGTAGCTTAATAAATACTTGTTAAATAAATGAATGAAAGATCTTCGGAATGCTTTCTCTGACCTTCATGTCCTGATTAGTTCACTCATCATTTGTCTGTATTTCCATAGCAGCTCCTGTCTACTCTTCTAATAGTACTTATCACATACACTTATCTGTTTGACTTCCATACTTGAGCTTTTTTTTTTGGGGGGGTAACAATTTTTTTCTTTTTTAATATAATTTATTGTCAAGTTGGTTTCCATACAACATCCAGTGCTCATCCCAACAAATGCCCTCCTCCCTGCCCATCACCTACTTTCCCCTCTCCCCTACCTCCCATCTACCCTTAGTTTGTTCTCAGTCCTTAAGAGTCTCTACGATTTGCCTCCCTCCCTCTCTGTAACTTTTTTTCCTCCTTAGCCTCCCCCATGGCCTTCTGTTAAGTTCTTCAAGATCCACATATAAGTGAAAACATATGGTACCTGTCTTTCTCTGCCTGGCTTATTTCACTCAGCATAATACCCTCCAGTTCCATCCACATTGCTGCAAATGGCCAGATTTCATTCTTTCTCATTATTTGCAAATGGCATACTTGAGCTTTAAGTTCCTCAAGAGCAGATACAGTGTCATTTATTATTTTATTTCTAATTATATAATGGTTCTCTACATACAGTAGATTCTCAGGTGTTGAGTAGATGAATGAATGGATAATTGTTTCAGCTAACAGTCAGAAAGTAAATCTAGGATGTTTTCTAGGAGGTGAATATTGCTTATAACTGATTTTTGTTTAGTTAGAAAGAGACTCTTATTTATAAGAATTGCAAGGGACATCAATTCTCATGAAAAAAGCTAATTACCCTAGGAATTGCACTTCCCGGGGGGGTGGTGCAGATGGTGAGAGTCATGTGTAATGATTCTGTGTGGAAGTAATATGATGCAGAGAAGGTCTAAATGAATGGGAAATAGCATAATTTCAGGGATGCTGCATATGGTTGGCAGGTGGTACATAGCAAAATTCCAGAGGTAGTTTTTCAGATAGATAATGGCATGCACATAGATATGTGGAACTACATAGTTTGAGTGTCCTGATGGTGAAGAGCTCTATGGAGAAAATGAAAGATTCTTAGTTAAAGTTATGGATGAGAAATTATGGAGAAAGAGATATCTAGAGTATTTTTAGGAATTCTTATTACATGATGTACTGTGTAAAATTCCTGTGACACTCTTCAGGATACAGTAAAATTCTACAATATTCTTCACAGCTTTAAGAACCAGACAAATAATCCTTTAAATGGACATATTGACAATGGGCTATGAGAGCTCTGGGGTTTATTTGGGTAACACTTGCCTAGACAATTAAACATTTGAATAATTGCTACCAGGGTAGTTTGAAATGTCATGTTTTTTATTCTTAAAAATTTTTAGGGGCGCCTGGGTGGCGCAGTCGGTTAAGCGTCCAACTTCAGCCAGGTCACGATCTCGCGGTCCGTGAGTTCGAGCCCCGCGTCGGGCTCTGGGCTGATGGCTCAGAGCCTGGAGCCTGTTTCCGATTCTGTGTCTCCCTCTCTCTCTGCCCCTTGCCCATTCATGCTCTGTCTCTCTCTGTCCCAAAAATAAATAAACGTTGAAAAAAAAAATTTTTAAAAATAAAAAAAATTTTTTTTTATAAATATAGCCTTATTAGAAAAACTCTACATAAAATGCTTTGATCATCCATTTATTTATTTACAAGGCAGGATATTTGATGTTTGAGAGATCAGATGGTAGATTAGAGATGGTTATGTTACTAAAGAATTTTATAATCAATTGGGGGAGATTCCACATTACCACATAACATTACCATATTATAATTTAAATCAGGATCAGTACCACAGGGGATGAATAAACCAAGATTATGGGAATTCAGCAGAAGGAAAAAAAGTAGTTATGGCCAGAGTGAGGAAGTTTAATGAAGGAGATACTATCTGAGCTTTATTTTAATGAATGGATGGAATTAGGACAGGCAGAAATAGGAGAGGAGTACAGTTTAGGATTCCTGACTCCATCCACCACCACCACTCCATCCTGTGAGTGTCCATCACAGGAAGTGAAAACTAACCTCCATTGAGATCTTAATACCTTTTTTTTTTTTTACCACCAAAAATCAGCTATTCTCTCATTGACCTCATGCCAACATCTAGCTGCTGAATGATCCAAAATACAGGATCCAAAATATAGAATAAGATCCAAATTTTCCAAAATATACTACAGGAAATTTAGATCTTATTTTGTCAGAGAAATGTTTAAGACACTGATTATCCAGGGCTTAGGGAACTGAAATAAAAATGAGTTTGCCTTGGATTAGTAATATAGAAACATTAAATAAAAGTTACTCTAAAAAAGAAGAAATACAGAAAAATGCATTGGAATATGTTTTATCTATTGTATCTTTAAATCATATCATCAGAAGTAGAATGAAATAAATCATAGAGTACCTTTAGGCAAGAAAAATAAAGAAAATGATAAAATTGTTGTAAAATAATTCCTTTGGCTTACAATTCCAACTGGAAAATAAGCACTTGAGCCAATAAAATCCAGTAGTATTTTTTAAAGTATAGGAAGGCATAAAGAAGGCCAGATGTATGATAACATTTGTTCACAGTGCTATAAAGAGATTTCACCTCAACAAAAGGTAAACACACACACACACATACACACACACACCCCTAAAAAATGACAGACCCAACAGCCAGACTGAAAGAATTAGAGTTATTTTCCATTATTTAAAGGAAAATATAGGCAAATTAAAACATTACCAGAATTAATCAATATTGCGTGTTTTATAGAATGCATATATATTTTGTTGGCTGATACCATTAAAGTGTTCCACAGGAATGATGGGAAATGGAGATCATGGGTCTAACACAAAGATCATTTGAAATATTATATAGTTACTTATTTCGACTCATCCATGTATTAAATATTTTCCAGAGTGTTGACCAACTAGCAAAACTTATTGAACTAAGTGCCTTATTCATTCTAGGGTACCTCTTTACTGACTGCAGAGTAGTGAGGAAGGAATAGCCAGGAGGCAATAATCAACCTAAGATATTCTTGAAGGCACATTACCATTTTTTTTTTGCACTTTGAAAGTAAGGGTTATGCAGAGTTATAAGATATTCTGGGTCTAAGCAGTTACAGAGAAGCCTTTCATACTCTTTGAAAATTGTAAATAAATCACTCTACAATCCCTGTATGAGAAAAGCATGGGTGCTTGTAAAAACGACGATGTGCATCCATTAGTGAGAAAAACAAGGTAGCAGAAGTCTAGAGCCATTCTGAGTTTAGTTTGTTTTCAAGTATCCCCCTTTTGAAATCAGCTTTAGTGAAGTATGATTTACATAAATACAGTTTTAAAGTATATAGTCAAGTGCCCTGAAAAATGTGAGGTCTTCTGAGCAAGTGCTTTTAAACACTAACCATGTACAATTAGTGGCTCTAAGTTTATACTGATAGCAATAGCATGAAAGAGAACTGAAATGTATTGAACACCTAATTCTTCTCTTATGGCTTCACATTTATTAGTTCATATCCTAAGAACAATTTTCTGGAAGAGATTATTATTCTCATTTTAATTAGTTTTAAAAATGGAGTCACAGAATACATGAATAACTTGTCCAAATTACCCAGATAGTAAGGTGGGATGGAGCATGATCTCAATCCAGACCTATCTAGCTTTAAGACCACTGTTTCTTTGTTTATGCCATATTACCCGCTGATGCACCCTGGTCACCACATTCATGCAAACACATTCTCCCCAGTTCTCATAGGAGCCAAATTTTCAAAGAGTTTAAGCAAGGAGTGAGCACGGGACCACAGTGATTCCTTGGTGAAGGAATTTAGGAAAAAGGAATACGGAAGAATGGAACTGAGAATGTGGCGCTGCCTGTGAATGGTTGGTCCAGGAGGTGACAGCACATTAGGAGTGATGTGTAGCAGAGAAGGCTGTGGTGGGGGATAGCTTTTACTCACTAAATTTAATTGAGATAGAACTAGGCTTTCTGAGCCTGCTAGTGAGTGCATAAAGGAGAATTTTCAAGTACTTTAACTCCTTGAGACACATAAGGAAAGTGGAAGCATGTTCAAGTCTTTCTTATGTTAGTACTAAGCAGATGACTGTACCAGAAATGGACAAATAGACATCAAAGAGATGAGCTGAATCCATTCTCCTTAACCCATTACTCAATCATCCTATGCCAATGGAAAATGAGTTACAGTAATATGTCAAAAATATTTAAAAATATAAAACAGACATTAGAGTATAGAGAGGTATGAATGCTTCCATTTTTAATGTGAATCTTGGACTTATGAAGATATTAAACATGTATCTGCAAATGAATTTGGATTTCTTTCTTCCTAGTTACATTTTATATTAAGTGGTACCAAATGTCTCTAGCAGCTTTCAGCTAATTTTATATTATAGGCTGAATTAATAAGTGCATGACATGGCCACATGGGTAGTTATATAGTTAGTAATAGAATACTAAGAATTTGGATCAAGAGACCTTGATTTTATTCTATCATTTGCTGACCTAATATGCAGTGGATTATCATACATCTAAAATTACATGAAAAGCTCAAGCCTTTAGTTGTATTCAATTTCCAGGATTTTTTTTCTCAATTTTAGATTGAATGGAAACCTAAATTTGAGGTCTTCAATGAAGACAAGCATAATATGATGTTGCGTATCTTACTATCTGAACACTAACCATTTTAGCTACTTCCTACGCTCAGATAACTATATTTGTCTCCAATTTATATTCAAATGACACTCCTATGTCTGCCTATCTTCACCTATATGATACAACATGGACTGTCAAAAATACTCAGTTGATTTCAACTAGAAGTAAAATTATCCCTGTCTTCAGATTATATGAGCTTACATATAGAAAACTCTAAAGATTCTACCAAAAAATTATTAGAACTAATCAACAGATTCAGGAAAATTATAGGATACAAAATCAATTCACAAAACGCAGTTGCATTTCTACACCCTAATAACAAACTACCCGAAAATTAAGAAAACAATCTCATTTATAATAGTATCAAGAAGAATAAAATACTTGGGAATAAATTTATTTAGCAAGGTGAAAAACTTGTACACTGAAAGACAATACATCAATGAAAGAAACTAAAGAAGATGCAAATAAATGGAAAGCTATTCCATTTTCATAGGCTGGAAGACTTAATATACTTTGTTAAAACATTAACACTACCTAAAATGATTTACAGATTCAATGCTATCTTCATTAAAACCCTGATGGTATTCTTGATTATGAATGAATATCCAAAATATATATGGAATGACAAATCAATGACCAAAAAGTACAAATAATCCAAGTAAAAATGGGCAAAGACTTAAACAGACATTTCTCCAAAGAAGACAAAAAGACAACAAATAAATAAAAAAGATGCTCAACATCACTTATCATCAGGGAAATGCAAATCAAAGCCACCAGATATCACACTTCACACTTGCTAGGATGGCTATAATAATTTTTTTTTTAAGATTACAAGTGTTAGCAAGGATATGGAGAAAGGAAACCTTTGTACACTGTGGGCACCTCTAATGGTTTAGTCACTACAGAAAACAGTATAGAGTTTCCTCAAAAAATTAAAGATAGAATGACCATATGATCAAGCAATCCCACTTCTGAGTATGCAACCAAAAGAACTGAAATCAAAATCTTGAAGAAATATCTGCACTCGCACCTTCTATGCAGAATTTTTCACAATAGACAAAATATGGAAATGACCAAAGCACCCACTGATGGATGACTGGATAAAGAACTGTGGTTTATACATACAATGGAATATTATTTAGCATTAAGAAAAAAATGAAATGCTACCATATGTGACAATATAGAGGAACCTTGAGGACACCATTCCAAGTGAAATAAGCCAGATACAGAAAGACAAATACTGCGTGATTCCATCTAGATACCTGAGGTATTAAAAAGAGTCAAACTCACAGAGAATAGAATGGTGGTTGCCAGGGGCTGAGGGGAAGGGGAAATGAGAATTCATAAAACAAGTTCTAGAGATTTGTTGGAAAACATAGTGTCTAAAGTTAACAATACTGCATTGCAAACTTAGAAGTTTGAGTGTAGATCTCATGTTAAGTGTTTTTCCTACAATAAAAAAAATTAAAAAGAAACATAGTGTTCTTAGTATAAATTAAAAAATCCAACTCTTTTATAAAACTAAGCATGCAGGGACCATATGATCTAGAAACTACATTCTTGGACATTTATCCCAAATAAATAAAAAACTATGTGTACACACGTACGTACACACGTACACACACACACACACACACACACACACACACACACACTGTACAAGAAGGTTGACTGCAGCTTTATTTGTAATAGCCTGAACCTGGAATTTAAAAAGGTGCCTTTCAGCAGGTGAAAAGCTGTAGTACACTCAAACCATGCACTATTACTCAGCTATTAAAAGAAACATGCAATAACTTGATGACCCTCCAGGGAATTATGCTGAATAGAAAAAAGAAATCTCAGAGGGTTACATATCATGATTCCATTTATATAATATTTTGAAATGACACCATTTTAGAAATGAAGGACAGATTAGTGGATGGCAGGGTTTGTGGCTGCATGGTGGACAGAAGGAAGGTAGTGGATTATTTAAGGACATACATGGGATTTCGGGGTATAGAATTGTTCAGTATCTTTACTCTGGTAGTGGATATACAAAGTTATGCAGGTGATAAAACTATATATAACTTAATACACTTGCACATGTGCACACACATCAGTAAAACTGGGAAAATCTGAATAAAATCAGTGTATCATTATCCTGGTGTGATATTATACTATGGTTACAGTTATATAGTATTGTACAACTAGCTGTAGTGCTATAAAGTATCATTATCCTGCCTGTGATACTTTTTTTTAATGGTAATTTGTTTTTAAGAGAGAGAGAGAGAGAGAGAGAGAGAGAGAGAGAGAGACACAGACAGACAGACAGACAGACAGACACATAGTGGGAATGGGGAAGGGGCAGAGAGAGAGGGAGACACAGAATCCAAGACAGGCTCCAGGCTCTGAGCTGTGAACACAGAGTCCCACCCAGGGCTCGAACTCATGGACTGTGAGATCATGACCTGAGTCAAAGTCAGATGCTTAACCAACTGAGCCACCCAGGTGCCCCATCCTGCTTGTGATATTATATATTCTAGTTATATAGTGTCACAGAACCAGCTAGAGTTACATACTGTCATTATCCTGGTTGTGATATTATACCATAGTTTTGCAAATGCTATCATTGGGGAAACAGAATCTCTGCATTACTTCTTACAATTGTATGTAATGCTACAATTATTAAATAAAAATTTCTTTAAAAATCTCTTTTTCTAAAAAAATGTTATAAAAATGTATTAAACATATTTCAGGGGCACCTGGGTGGCTCAGTCGGTTAATTGTTCGACTTCAGCTCAGGTCATGATCTCACAGTTGGTGAGTTTGAGCCCCGCATTGAGCTCTATGCTGACAGCTCGGAGCCTGGAGCCTGCTTCAGATTCAGCCTGCTCTGTCTCTCTCTGTCTCAAAAATAAATAAAAACATTTAAAAAATTTAAAAAAACATATTTCAAACACATGCAAACATATGACACAGGTAAATCTTTAGCTCTTCATATGCCTAATAGGTAAATTGAAAAACACCAAGTAATTGTGATGATACCTAAATCACCAAATCAAGTCAAGTATGCTAGTCATTTTTCTTACTGTGTCGTAGAGTAGGTTTAAAGAGTTAGCTTCTGCCCAAGTATCAGAGCTTTAATATGAGGGATACAAAACTTCAAGAATAACATTTAAGATGAATTGCCCTGCAGCCATAGCACTAAGCATTTAGCAGTGACATGGGATGTTGTTACATTAGGTCTTTAAAATTTCCAATAAGCCCCTTTACAATAGAAAGAATCTCTCAAACTACATTATTTAACTTTCAACACAATAAAAGCTTAGCAATTAGAAATA
Organism: Felis catus; assembly: GCF_018350175.1. Lineage (NCBI taxonomy): Eukaryota > Metazoa > Chordata > Mammalia > Carnivora > Felidae > Felis > Felis catus. The sequence goes on along the minus strand of NC_058373.1, from coordinate 108,846,677 downwards.
AATCTTCCAGTCAAAACAGAAGAACATAGGGGAAGGGAAGGTAAAATAAAATAAGATAAAAACAAACAGGGAGCCAAACTTAAGAGACTCTTAACTATAGAGAACAAACAGGGTTGATGGAGGGAGGGAGGTGGGGAATGGGCTAGATGGGTGATGGACATTAAGGAGGACACTCCTTGGGATGAGCACTGGGTGTCTGTCATATGTAAGTGATGAATCACTGAATTCTACTCCTGAAACCAATACTGCACTATATGTTAACTCACTTGAATTTAAATAAAATCTTGGAAGAAAAAAAGTCTACTCAAAATTTTTGAGGATCTTGAGGGTTGTCAGAGATCAGCTCTAATTTAAAACAAAAAAATAAGGCATGCTATTCACCAAAAGATCTTTTAAAATATATAATAACTGCACTTCCAAGCTTCTTAGTTTGTGGCATTATTTCAGGCCTTCATGACCACAGAAAATGGTACATAAAATGCCTCTCATAAAGTGGCCACTGAAGAACTGCTAAATGTCTTTTTTTTTTCTTAAACTCCAATCTGCCAATCAACGAAGATGAAAACAGAAGTGGAATATGCTGCTCCCAGAAAGAAGGGGAGTGATTGGTGTCAGGGAGTAACTTAAATGCGCCTTGATTTTTATTTTTTATTTTATTAAAAGATTTTTTTAATGTTTACTTCTGAGAGAGAGAGAGACAGAGCACGAGATGGGGAGACACAGAATCCAAAGAAGGGCCCAGGCTCAGAACTGTCAGCACAGAGCCTGACCTGGAGCTCGAACTCACAAATCACAAGATCATGACCCAAACTGAAGTCTGATGCTTAACCAACTGAGCCTTCCAGATGTCCCAGATGCACCTTGTTTTTAAAAGAACAGTTCAGTTGAAAGCTGAAGAGCCCCGGTAATAACAAGCCCTTATGCTCTACCACTGTTGCTTGGCTGCTGAAGAAGCTACATAAGAAGACGCATCCGGTTCAAAGGCAGTGCCTTCTCAACAAAAATTGCCATTAAAAAATTCAGTCCTCTTGTTTAACAAGTCTGTTGACACATCTGCTGACCTGTCCTAACTACATTAACTATAAGCCATATTTACCCCTGCCCCTGTTCCTACCCCTAGTCTTCCCTTCAAACAAATGTGTCCTTTCATCACAGACAAGCTTTGAAAATTTTGTTTTTCTTGATACAGATCGCTTTGCTCTGTCAAACTGTAAATCAATTTAAAACACACAGCACCATCTCTTAACCTGGATTTCACATCCATGACTTATTTTTGCCTAATGGAATATTCAAATGCTGCATGGATTATGTAGATCATGGCTATTAATTTTACCTGTCAAATATTCTAGCGGTTAGAAATTGTCTGAAAGAAAAAAAAATTCCTGAACATTGTTTTCTACTGTATTGCATATTTTGTGAGTTTAGTAATTAAGCTCTATCCAGGTTGCTATAAACACTTCTTTTCAAATATAAGCCTCCAAAAGAAAGATAATGATCGAAGGGGGTGAAAGGCAGGCTTTTCCCAACTGTTCACTGAACCCATCTCAAGGTTTATTGATGTGATACACATTTTCACATACACTGTCGGTGAAAAGTTCTCATAATATTAAATAACAATGGTCACTCTAGGTGTTTTCCCTGGCTTCACAATAAAGCAGTGTCCTTACTGATATTAAATGCCCCCCCCCCACCCTGCCATATACAAGTCTCTGAAGAAGTGGACAGTCTTGGTTCTAGAATGATTCTGAAATGATGTCATTAAAGTTAACCTACAAGCCTCAGCAGCTGTGATTCTGATGATTCAGAAAAGAAATGTGAATACAAGTAAATACAAGAGAAATCACAGACCTGGATTTTACAGTCTCCTAGCCTGATGAGCTTTTCCAGAGGATGTGGAAACTGCAAACCGAAATATTTATTGAAGGGACGGGCCACATTCAGCTGGAGAGACTCTAAAAGAATATCAGTTAATTTGAAACAAATCTTCTCAAAGAAAGAGCCTCCATGCCTTCAGCCAACCCTATTACTAAAAGTGGTATTTAAAATACTTCAAGTAGGTTTGCATTTATGAGAAGGATGTCCTTGTTAAACTACAAGGTGCGCTCCTTCCTATTCAAACTGTAAATTCTGTTGTATATGGTGGAACATGAAAACTGGAAGAATAAGCTAAATAGTTTTTTTTTAAATAATCTTCCACTTTTATTATAGAATTAGATGTAAACTTTTACTTTTGAAAGAGCATTGCATTGAGCCTCTTTCCATCCTGATAAAAAGGGAGAAACTATTTTATCCCTTTCTTCTATACAAAGAATTTATTATTTCCAATACTGCTATAGCTTCAAATCTGAGCCCAAGTGACCTACACTGTAGTGCTGGGTTGTTCAACATTAGACATTTCTTGCTGCATGTTGGTTCATCTAAAAAAAAAAAAAAACACCAACAGTGTTCCCATTTTCTGTTGTGGTAATTGTGTGGGTAACAGATGGTAGAACTTGTCTTGGCCTATAGTGGGATTGGACAACCACCTCTGAAAATATAGCATCCTGTGATGTAAGCAGAGTTCATATAGTGCTTTTCCTAGAACAACCTGAGATTGGAATATTACCAAATAAAGCACCCATGGAGTAAACAAAGTTTTTCCTTTTTATGGCTTTAATTAAGTTATAAAATATATCAGCTTCTGTCAACACAAAGTAAAGTTAGACAATGTTAGAAATCCTTACCTGGAACGAAAGAACTCTCTGTCCATAGAGTCTCTGCGAGGTCTACTGGTGGCTGCTCCAAGAATGCCAATAAGTCTGTTGATTTGCTTATTCAGTTTATCTTCAAGAAGATATACGACCAACACATATGCACCCCAAAATGGCATCATGAATTGGAACTAACAGAATCCTTCTGGTATAGCCTAACAAGAACAAGCATTTGGGTCTTTAGGCATCCACTTGTGCTGTAGAGTCTTAGGCTCTTATTAATGAATGCATGTGTCTGGCTTTCAAACCCACCCTTAAAGGTATTAGGGAAGCAGCTTCTATTGGTAACTCTTAAAAGTTCTGTTGCTGTTTTCATCATTTTGTTGTTTTAAACACACTGTAGCAAACAATGAAAAATTTGGGGTGCAAATAAGGTGGTTCTGTGTTTTCTTTTCCTTCCCTAGGGGTCTGGTGGTCCTCTTCAGATTGAACTCCTGAGGGAGCTCCTGAGAATTCAGGTGTTTTAGCCACCAGTACAGGTCCAGCATCTATACAGTGCCTCATATCTAGACAGCATGCAATCAGTTCTAGCTGAATTGTGAGTTTCTTTGGGGAGGCTTCATTTTGTTTATTTCATTTTGTTCCTTCACTTTCATTAGAAGTCCTATTTCAGACTCTGCCTGCTGGTGGCTCTCTTTTCATCGCCCATGATGCCAAGGATTTTAAGATACAGAAGATGAAAGTGACTCTGTCAGGGTCACCAGTTATATCTTGGCAGAAATGATGCCATTTGTCAGCCTCTCTCTTCATGAGTATTTGAGTGGTGATCTTCAGGATATCTTTAGTTAGTAAACTATTTTCATAAATAAAAGCAACAAAAATCATTATGAGCCAGAATAACATCTTGGCTGCCTGAGCAGTCTAGTCCCCAGAAGCAGGCTGGACATAGGAAATTGATTCAGTACTTCTGGATATATCCTTTAGCAGTGTTTTTTGCCTAGCCTCGACTAAATTCTTCCCAACTGGACCTAAAATATGTTAAAATTGCAGAATATACTTGACTCATGCCATTTTTCCATTTTTCCATCTGGCTTTTAAAAACTGCATTTGGGAGGAACATCTGTTATTACACATCTGAATCTTTTACAGTTAGATCATCAGATCACTGTTGGGATGTTTTCTTTCTTGGACTCATCTTCTGTCCTGGGAACTCTTACAGCTTTTATAATCAGCTATATAAGCTATTCTGCTGAAAGCTTCACTCTGCCAAGGGTAAATGAACTGGGCCTACAAAGTTTGGTGCTTAATTAAAAATTTTTTTAGCTCATGAGTTATTGCAGGTTCTAAACTTAGCAAATGTCTTTCTTGAAACCCAATATGAATATTAATGTGAGACAGACTTGGAATGCCAAAGCAATTGAGGGTAGATCAGGTACTTTATAGACACTGGAAAATTTGAATGCATAACTGTTGAGCTATGAAATGCCTTTACATAAATTTCTTGCCAGAGTCTTTTATTAAAAGGAAAAAGCATTTATATCTGCATTGGCTAAATCCCATATGGGCTATGGTGTCCATTTTTGGGACACATCCAAAGAGTGGCTTTATCTGATCCAAATAATAAGGACGTATAAGGGGAGACTATATTGAGAACAATTTAATATTATATAATAAACCTCATTTAACAAATATTTATTAAGACTCTTCTATGATAGGGGCTGATTAAAAAAAAGTAAAAATGATTCCTGCCTTCTATAAGCTATATTCAGAAGGGCAAAACAGACATTAAGTGATCATACAAATACATCATTGTGAATAGTGATACTTATATGGCAAAGCTTGCTAGGTAATTAATTACCCTCTTTACATCTTCTGTGTATTCCTATGTGACAGTTGCCTATACTGTCAGGGCAGCAATATACTCAGTTTAAAAAACTATATTTCCTTTAGTTTGTACAGAAGGATGGTAGAAAGACTTCCTCACAGAGAGGGATGACGAAAGCAGTATATGGAAATCACTGAGTGTGGTGTTTGTTTGTTTGTTTGTTTTTTAAGGGGAACGATGGGAGGCTTTTGATCTTACCCCTTCTTCCTGCTACCCGGAATAGGAACATGAAGGCTAGTGGCGTAGGGGCCATTCTGTGCTAATGTGTTGACAGGAGGATGAATGGCACTCACTAAGGATGACATCCCTGAATAAAAGGCACCTGGGTCCCTGATGGCCATGAAACTGCCTTGCCTGCTCTGAAGTGCTTACTTCAGACTTCTTCAATGTAAGGAAAAAATAAAACTTTTTAAAACACCCTTGTTTAAAATTTTTTAAATAATTCACTTTAGAACCTGTGAATGTGACATTACTTGGAAATAAGATCTTTGCAGATTTAGTCAACTTAAGATGGACTCTAAATCAAATAGGGCTGGTGCCCTTATAAAAGGAGGATATGGGTAGAGAGACAAGAGGGAAAAATGACCATGGCAAGACACAGGCAGAGATTGGAGTTAGACTGCCCCAGGCCCCAAATCACCAAAGACTGTTGGCAACCAACAGAAGATAGAAGGGGCATGGGAAAATTCTTCCCTAGAGCTTTTGAGGGGAGCATGGCTCTGCCCACACTTTTATTTCTAACTCCAGAATTGTGAGAAAAAAAATTTTCTGTTGCTTGAAGTCACTTACTTTGTGGTAATTTGGTACCATAGTCCTAGTAAACTAAAACACCAAGAATAAAATTTCACTTACAACGATAAAGGGGTTAAAATAACCAAGAGAACATAATAATCCCACATTATCATGCATCACATAAGAGATTCAAAATACATGAAACAAAAACTGACATGAACTAAAACATGAACTAAAGGAGAAGTAAACAAATCTATCATACTCAAGGACTCCTCATCATCCAAAATGGCTGCTGAAACTCCAGTCATCACCTCCAAGATTTGGACAGGAAGAAAAAGGAGGCAGAAAAAAGACAAAGGATGTTTCTCCCAACATAGTCAGCACCCTTTAAGTACCTTTACCAGAATTCTCACCCAAAACTTTTGCTTATATCTCATATCTCATTGAACATCTCTAAATGGATGAGAGACTAGGAAATTTAGTCTTGGCTTCCTAGGGATCAGGATTCTGCTGATTCAGAAAACAGGGAGACTAAATGGTGGAGTGGCAATTAGCAGTGTTTTTCCATGTATGGAAGGAGGTAAAGCCTCATGTTTAAGCATGGTGCCTCGACAGTCAGATTATTTAGTTTAACATCTGACTCTGCCACCTACCAGTTGTATGATCTATAGCATGATATATAACGTGCCTAAGTCTCAGCGTTCCCATCTGTAATTTTAAATAAATAAATAGATGTGTGTGTGCATGTGTTTGTGTGTGCGTGCGTGTGTGTGTGTACACCTCAAAGGGCTGTTTAGGAAATTAAATAGAAATATGCATGCACAAAAAAATCAGCCACATTTTTGTATACTAGCAACCACTCTGGAAAACAGCTTAACATTAGCTAATAAATATGTTTGCACCTTATATCTGAGCAATTCTTCTCTTAGGTATTTATCTAAAAAAGTCTGTGTACTAAGAAACCCATATACAAATTTTCATAGCATACTCATAATAGCCTAAAACCAGAAACTATCCAACTGCCCTAAACAGTAGAATACATTAAAAAAAACACAAACAAACAGTGGTGTAGGGGTGCTTGGGTGGCATCTGATTCTGGACTTTGGCTCAGGTCATGATCTCACCGTTCGTGTGATTGAGCCCTGTGTTGGGCTCTGTGCTGACAGCGTGGAATTTTCTGTCTGTCTGTCTGTCTCTCTCTCTCTCAAAAATAAATGAGCATTTTTTAAAACAGTGGTAAAGTCAAATAGAATATTATACCACAATGAAAATTAATGCCTTCTAACTGTACTCAGTAACATTAATGAATCTTATAAAAGAAGAAATTTCTAAAAATTTAAAAATAGGCACAACCAAATTATAGTGTTGTAAGTAAGGATGATGGTTACCTTTTATAGTAATCTGGGGAAGAATTAAAGGTTTCCCAAATACTGACCATGTACTATTTCCTGATTTGTGTGGGAACTACACAAATATTATTTTGGGATTACTCAGTGAGTCATGCATTTATATATTTTTTACTTTTCTTTATATGTATCAATTTGCATGACTATGTAGTTAGTGTTCCAAACTCATATACCTTTGATAGTAAAACTAGGTACATACTATTACATGAGGACAACAGTCATAACCCAGTATTGTCCTAGCAAACCGGAAGATATGATCACCTTTGTGATAGGTAATAGTAAAGAAGTTTTTGAAAGAAAGAATGGAGGAAAGGAAGGAAAGCAAGGAAAAGAAAAAGAGCAAGAAGAGGAATAGAAGGAAAGAAAGGGAAGGAACAGACAGAAGGAGGAAAGAAAGAAAGGGAAAGAAGGAAGGGAGGGAGGAAAAAGAGAGAGAATAAAAGGAGGTGGCCCTGATCTAGATCACACTTCCACTCCTACTTCAAAATCCTAGAGTAGAGTGTAAGGAGGAATAACAAAACAGATCCCAGCCCTCTCTCTCCAAGACAAGCTTTGCCTTGGTGGCAGAGACAGAACACAGAGGAAGTTTTAAGAAGAATGTGAAATTAAAAGTTTAAAATTGCTTAACCAAGATGTTAAACAATTTTCTCACATGTCCTTAAAGGTTGTGCGCCTTTCAGAAAGAGATAAGTGGCCTCACAAACCTGGGAGATGTTGGGGGGAAAAGGTAACCTATTTCCATGTATATACACCTTCAAGTTGAAAGTGCTCAATAAAAGGACTATGGTGTCTCCTTTGTTGAGGAGGTATTGATTCTCATCGATGCTTGGCTGGGTGCTATGCACATACTGACCTTTGCTGAGGAGCACAGACATCCATCATGAATTTCAGTCATGTGCCTCTAACCCTATGAAATCCTCCCAGGTCTCACCCAGCCTCTGGCCATGAGGTCATGTATGCTACTCTGCTCCCTCATTGATCTGACCACGAGATTCTTCAGACACTAGTTCTCCCTTAGCCCTTTTGCTTGCATCCCAGGAACATAGAAAAGATTTCACTTTCCTGTCTTTCTGAGGCAGGAGGAGACTCCTACACAAGCAAGGTCTCATTCTTCTCTAAAAACATGGTAGCCTTTTGATCATCCTTGTGCCAAGATGTGAGAGACTTTTCGGGTGCCTGGGTTGCTTAGTCAGTTAAGTGTCCAACCTCAGCTCAGGTCATGATTTCACAGTTCTTGAGTTAGAGCTCTGTGTCAGGCTCTGTGCTCCAGCTGGGAGCCTGGAGCCTGCTTCATATTCTTTGTCTCCCTCTCTCTCTGCCCCTCCCTCACGCGTGCGCTCTCTCTCTCTCTCTTAAAAATAAACACACACACACCCCAAAAAAGATGTGAGAGACTTTGGTGAGGCCTCTTTTTACCAGAGATGCATTGAGCCTGGAGAGACATGGGTCTCTCCCCTCTCAGATCCTCAACTTTTAGGGTTTCTTTTCCTCATGTGTCCCCTTCCATCATAAATTTCCCAAGGGTGTGAAAACAAACTTCAAGGTGAACTCCTACTTCCTCTCCCAATTCTTCACTCTTCCCTCACACAAGCTCTGTCTAGCCTGGGTGATGCAGATGGTGCTGGCTGGACTACTCTTTTTCCTAAATCTTTCCTTCAAGTGAACTCAAAATTTATTATAGGTGCTAGAAATGTGTAATCCTGACAACTCTCCCCTGAGACAAATGGCAATGTCACATCTTCAGACATGAATGACGGATGCTTGTGGGTAGAAGTATAAAAACACACCTGTTACTTTGTCAAATCATTATCCTGGTAGAGTCTAAGACACTCATCAAAAAATTTAAAAATAGTTCAGAAAGTAGTTTCCTTGTATTCTATATCGCCGAAATAGTTAATAATCCTAACAAAGACCAGGCTTATATGTAGGGATGATTATAAGCAATGTGCAAAGCTATATAAAATTATAAATGGATCATTCCCATTTAGAGAGGACCTCAACGTTCAACAATCTAGGAAAAGTCTATGTTTAAATTCGAGCAATATAACCGAGTGAGAATGCCCTTTGTCTCTATGGTATGCCTGATAGTTACTCCACACAATTAAGATAGACCCTGCATGACTACAAATAACTATATGTCCTCCTTTAGGGACTAAGTTCTTTTCACAAATTTTTTGCCCTTATCACTTATGATATTATAAATACATTAAAGAAATTCCACAGTTCAGCCATCAAATCACTTATTATTCAAACCAAATACAACCTTCTTCTTAAAAAAACTGATCCTAAAAATTAACTCAGAGTTCTAGTAGTTTGGAGTTCTGTACCAAAAATACATGTTTAAAAGAAATACATTTATGTATGTAAAGTTGAAGTGTTAGACACATTTGGTGTTTTTAATATTGTTCTTTTTTCATGGAAAATGCCTGTTAACTTTAGGAACAATTTTATGTGAATGAAATATCCTACCTACAAAGAACGAACTTGAAACTCAGTTTTGATCTAATAGCATTATATTGGTGAAATAAATCTCTTGTGTGTGTGTGGTTCCTGTAATGTTATTGTGCTTATGGTTATTGTCGTGCTCCACAGGAGTGATGGATGGCAATGAGGCTTAAACCAATTTTACATCAAGTTTGTGCTAATCTCACACCACCCCTTCATAAATCTGAATAATTTGCTACTGCTCTGCAACCCTCATGTGAGCTTTAGAGTGGTTTTGGCCTGAAATTATGTATTACTGCAACCTCCTTTGAAAACGGTAAGGGCTTTTATTGTTTCCATAACTGAATTATGTTTTCATATCTTTTACACTGCCGTAATGGGTATTGCTTAGCAACAAGTCTCCAAGAGCTTGGGAGTGGAGCACACCTCATTAGCATAATATCCTAATTCCCCTGTGCTTGCTACCACCTGGGTAAATTCACTGCTGTGGCCCCTCTTACTTGTCTAACCCAGCAGAATGATTCCTTTTCACCTTCTAAACTAAGGTTGTATTTCTATACAATGAAACATTAACTCTTAGTGCTACAGCAGCAAATATTAAGTGGAGAAGATAGCCCAATGGGGACCTAATATACATAAAAAGCATTTTCATATGGAAATAGATTTTTTTTTAACAAATACCACTTAACAAAGCAAACCCATGCCACGTCATTGCGCTTTGCTGACCTTTAAGAACAGAATACAAATGATACACCACAAATAGAAAGTGCTCCTTGTAGGAATGGCTTCATACTGACAATGCATGATATTTCTCCTAGCCTTCTTTGTGTCTTAGAGTGCAGTTTTGGGAGACATTTTGGGGATTTTAGGGTAAGCCCATGGCAAAGGAAAAGCACTTTCTCTCCGAAACTACCTCTATGTAGTTTGAATAAGTGACTTTGGTTTTGTTAGAACAGACAGAAATGCTTCTAAAAATACCTACAAAGATTCACAGCTCACCTTAAAAACAATTCTGAATCAAACAGAAGTTGTGTAGGACAAGCACAAAACATGGACCTTACCCACTAAGGATTTAGCTCACAAGCTGTGCAAACCATATTATGATAATTTCCTGGCATTGGTTTTAGCTATTTTTATCTTCCATTTGGCCTAGACTTCATGTGGTTTTGTAAGGAGGATTCTTCACTCAGTCTACCCTGTTGGCCTCTTGGAGGACATGAGGAATTAAGGCAAGTTCTACATTTCTCATGGGTTTGATTTTTTTTAAAGTGGGTTAATGTGCTTTAAAACATGTTAATCAGAGAAGGGACAAGTTGTATAAGATACTATGAGAAAGCATGATAGTCTCAATGGAATTAAGTATATTCACGAAAACATTTTAGAAGTCTGGAAGCATTACTCTTATGAATTAGCCAATTCTGAAAAATTTTGTTAAACAGCACATCAGCAGCCATGGATCCTAATTCCTTTTTTTTCTTCTTTCAAATTACTAAATTTCTGAGAAGTGGTTAATGTCCTTACAGAAATGGACATAGAAATATCTGCCTAACAAATGGTTCAACTAGCCTTGCCAAACATAGCAAATATATTTTTTAAAGGTAATAAACTATCTTAAGCAATTGGCAACTGAAAGTGAAGTTTAAAAGACCCTTGGACCTTGAGATACGGTTCTAATCTATTGTAGAAACAAAGATTAATTAAAACTAAATTGTGAAATGTCACAATATATGGCTACACTAGACTCCTATAATTTCTGATATTCTAAAATTTTCAATAGAATTCAAAAATATCTAGGGTATTTGGCTTTCTGTATTAAATTATACATACAAATTCATTCTGAGGAAAATATAATTGCTACTAAGTTCTTGGATATTGCCATCCACAATGAATAATATATCGTTAAATGCTTCTTTTGACAAGGAACATTTATCACCTAAAAATATTCAAGGTTTTGTTTTCTTTCCCCACTTTGTTTTTATTTTTAATTTTTTCCCTACCCTTTCTGGTTATCCTAGTTTCTATTGTTATCTCTGTAGTATTGAACAACAGATAGATCACCTGACCGGTGAATGAAATTTCTCTTATTTAACACTGACTCTACGATATTTCTACAAGCTATATGACTATTAAGAAGAGTTTCTCAAGCCAAGTCATAAGGTCATCTTTTTCCTCTTTCCCCTCAAACCGCAAAGACTCAATGCTATCTTTTAAAAATATCTATCTATCTATCTATCTATCTATCTATCTATCTATCTATGGAGGGAAGAACAATAACCATAATGACACAATGTCAAAATTTCTAGGTACCATTACCTGGAATAAAGACAAGGCAATGAGCTAGAATAGGTGATGGTTAATGAATAAAGAGACAAAATCATATTTTTTTCTTTTCAGAATCGTCTCCACGTTTTTAGTATAGCTGACACAATGTTATATTAGATTCAGGTGTACAATGTAGTTATTTGACAAGTTTATACACTATGCTATGTTCACCACAAGTATAGCTACCATTTGTCTCATTACATTGCTATTACAATACCATTGACTGTATTCCCTATGGTCTGCTTTATATTCCAATGATTTAATCATCCTATAACTGGAGACCTGTATTTTCTTCTCTTCCCTTCACCCATTTTGCCCAAACTCCCATCCCTCTCCCCTCTGACAACCATCAGTTTGTTCTCTGTATTTATAGTTCTGCTTTTTGTTTATTCATTTTTTTACATTCCATTTATAAGTGGAATCATATATTTGTCTTTCTCAGTCTGACCCATTTCACTTAGCAGAACACCCTCTAAGTCCATCCATATTGTCTCAAATGGCATGCTATCAGCCTTTTCAATGGTTATGGGTTATGTAATATTCCACTGTGTGTGTGTGTGTGTGTGTGTGTGTGTACACATTTTCCCTGGGTAACACTCAGTAGTGGAATTAGGTCACATGGCATTTCTATTTTTAATTTTTTGAGGAACCTCCATACTGTTTTTGAAACATTAAAAAGAAATTATATGAAGGGAATTAAAGTCCATTATAAAGAGACCAAAAGAATAGAAACTGCAAGCTCTAAACTAAACTAGGGCAAATACCCTTGTAGCAATAGTTATAATAGGAAATATCTAAACAATTTTATATATTATCTTGTGCATCAGCCATGTAAATACACCAGTCAGATTTCCTGCTGCAAGGAGTGTAACTGACTGATGTCCCCAGCTACTGTTTCTCTGGATTCCAGTTAACATTCATGCCAAAGCCACTCAATGTCCAGTGGGTGAAGAGGACACCATATTGTGGAATATGGATATCTTCTGGCATAAGCAGCAGGTATCTCCACTGCTGAAGGTTTCTCTGATGGCGGCCTGGGAAAACATCCTAGTGGAGGAGCCACTTTTTCCAGGTCTTTGCAGGTGAAACAGTTCAGGTATTTGAAAGATATTCAGGGGGAAGGCACTGGGCAATGCGGTGAGAAATGCATATACAACACCAGAGTTAGTTGACTGGTTACTATGATCTTCTGTAAAGGAATAATGAGAAACTAGGGGCCATTAACAAGTGGTGTATCTTTAACAAAGGACCTCTTTCATTTCATACAAAGATTTTATCTCCTCCAGCACAACAGCAGACACTGATAAGCAGCAAACTAAAGATCTGATAGTAACAAAACAAAGACTTTTGAATTCATAAAGTGAATCTGCAATGCCAAGGGTAGAGTTCTGATTGGAAAAACCTGAAAAGGTGGGATGAGAACATCTGGGTGGATGCCTCTGAGGAAGTTGGCTCTGCAGAATGCCCTGAACCCAGAGAGCCTGCAGAGGGAGCCCACTCTTCCTCAGTAAGAGCTAGCATTTCTCCTCCATTAGAAGATGCCACAGAAGATGCCAACCAAAGCAACAAGTGGTCTCCTCAAGTGCTACTTCCACCTCCTCTACTGACAGCTGGGATAATAAATGAGTTAAATCCCAGGAAAACCAGACGAGAATTGTCCTGGGTGTGAAAAGAGAGGAAAAAAGGAGGTGGAAGAATTAGGTAGTATATACTAGAAAGAGGAATCAAGCAAACTCTGTGTTAAGATGGCTATTAGAAGCCTGGAAAAAAAACAATGGTCAGTGCTGAGTGATGCAGAGATGACTAAATTGCCCTGTCAGGCAATGAAGGAAAGAATAAAGAGGCTGAAAGACATGGGCATGCTGGGATGAATAAACTGTGAAGCCACAAGGCCTGACAAAAGATTGTGTTTCACGGGAGGATACTGAAGACACATTACTTCACCAAGACCACTAGGATTATGAAACAAGTCAAAGAATTATATATGCCTTTAAAGAACAGTTCCTGGTATGTTAGTTCAACTCTCATAGAGATGAAAGAGTTCACCATGAGATTACCAAGCGACTATGGCTAGAACTGTCCATCACAACCTGGGTTCTGTGAAACCCATTAAATTATACAATTGGGTAGCCAAGCAGCAGTTTTTCATAAGATAGAAATACACACCTCAGATTGAGCCCACAGAGGACCAGAGGGCATAAGGAAACTACACAAACATGTTCATAGGCCCCCATACCATCTGACACAGATGGACCAACATCTCTTCCTCAGTTCATATCTTTGGCCAAATTAGTTGTATATCTTTGGCCAAGTTGGTTGTATATGTGTGTATGTGTGTTGGGGAGGAGTATCCCATATGACCAGCTAGAGAAAGAGGAAGAAAAAGCCCAAGCTTAGCTTAGAATAGCTGGCTCAGTAAGTGGATACGAGCTACAAATTGACAGTGTCTACATTAAAGCTACATTCAGAGGTGGTCTTGAAAGACTAGAGATGAAAACTTCTCCAAAGAACAGAGACACAAAGAGTGCATCAGATCATATGTACCATGTACAGAAGAAACGGACCTATACGAGGATGTACACAGATTTCTGGTCAGTGACCAACAGCTTGGCTGAATGGACAGAGGCTTGGAACAAAAAGGGCTAAATGACCAGAGACAAGGAATTCTGATGTGGAATCACATGAGTAAACATGGGATTGGATAAAGTCATCAAGTTCCACCAGAAAGCATCTACCATGGAAGAGGCACTGAACAACCATACTATCAAAATTTCTTAGACCTTTGATGCTACCTTTTTTATTGATCACCTTAGAACTGCCACTATTTGTGCATGAGAACAGGAGACATAAGAACAGAGACAGAGGCTATGTATGAAGCCAACAGTATGGACTCCCAGTTGCCAAAGCAAGTCCAGCTACTGATGCCTCTCAATATCCTACTGATACCAACCCTCTAATATAGCAAAATTCCTGGAAATCAATCTACAAATTGGTGACAAGTTCACTACATTGGCCTCTTCATCCTGGAAAAGCCAATGGTTTATCGTAACAGGGATAGGTAAGTACTCCAGGTATGTTTTTCTTTCCTATCCACAAAACCTCGCTACTATCACCTAGTCTTCACAGAATGCCTTATTTATAAGCACAGAATCCAACAAGGCATAACATGCGATTATGGGACCTGCTTCACAGAAAAGGAGATGTGGGAATCGGCCATAGTAAGGTCATGTGTGTCAGACTCCACTATTCACTTACTACACAACCCCATAGGAGCAAGTCTCATAGAACACTGAAATGCCCTTTGAAAAGTATAGCTGAAGTGCCAGTTCAGAGGTAGCATTCTAAGAGGATTGGATGTCATCCTCCAGGAGATAGCATAAGCATTAAATTAGAGACTATATATGGTGCTGTGTTCTCAACGGGAATGAGACATGAGTGTGAGAACCAAGGAGCCAAATCATGGATATTTCATCTCTAGAAATTTTATTTGGGTCTTTATTTTTGCATGTCATTCAACCACATGCTTGTGGTTTTCTCTACATTCTTGAACATAGGAGATATAGTTATAACTGTTTTAATGTTCTCTGTTCTAACAGTTATAAAATTTATTTTTGTTTCTCTTACAAATACATATTACTTTTTATGGTTTCCAATTCCCTGCCAAAATTTAACTTTGCTTTTATCTACATGTACATAGTAAGGGTACTTGTTTTACAACCTATGATAACTCCAATATCTTTAATTGAGATGGTTAACTTTATGCGTCAACTTGACTAGATTAAGGGATGTCTAGATAGCTGGTAAAACATTATTCCTAGGTATGTCTGCAAGGGTGTTCCTGGAAGAGATGAGCATTTGAATTACTCATCAAACAAAGCAGATGGCCCTCCCCAATGTGGGTAAGCATCATCCAATCTGTTGAGGACCCAAATAGAACAAAAAGGTGGAGGAAGGGCGAATCCGCTCTCTCTGCTTAAGCTGAGACATCCATCTCCTCCTGCCCTAGGACATGGGCGCTCCTGGTTTGTGGGCTTTCAGAGTCAGATCTGGACTTAACACTGTCAGCTTCCTATTCTGAGGCCTTCAGACTTGAACTGAATTATACCACTGGCTTTCTTCATTCTCCAGCTTGTGGACACGAGATGGTAAGACTTCCTGGCCTCCATAACCACGTGAGCCACTTCCTATAATAAATATCCTCTTGTATATAAGAGGATAAAGCCAATTGGGCATATATATATATATATATATATATATATATATATATATATATATATCCTTTTGGTCCTCTTTCTTTGGAAGGCCTTAATACATTAATCTCTTTATTTCTGTTGTCTGTCTTATATGTCTTTCTCACGTTGTCTTGTCTCTTTCATGTGCCTGGTTATTTTTAAGTAGTCATTGGATGCTGTATTTGAAAAAAAATATTTATAGAAATAATTTGAGTTCTAAGATGGTAATATTTGCCTGCAAGGAATATTTTTCATTTGCTTCAGTCTTATGCTTGATGCTTGGGACCACTAGCAGTCCAGGACCATCTTAATACAAGTTTTAAGATTTTAAGTTTTAAGTTTTTAAATTCAAGTTTTAAGATTTTCTATCACTTGGATGATGTGAAGCTTGGCTGCATACTATTATAAGGCTTGTTTATTCCTATTCCACTCTTACAGACTAGCTTCTTCAAAACCGCACAAAAGACATTTATTAAAATCCTCACTCACTGGTGAGTCCCAGATACTGGATTTTTATCTCCCTATACCTTTGAAGTCACCAGAAGCACATCTTGGTGTTTCAGCTGTTTCTTATGCATGCACAATTGACCCAGGGAAAAGCTGTCCAAGTACTTTATTTTTTGTTTTGTTTTGTTTTGTTTTTTTACTTCTCTAGGTCCTCAACCTCTGGTCTGGCCATGTAACCATTTTGATGTATTTTGGAAAATGCTTTATTTTTTCCCCAAAAATGTATGTTTTCACTGCCAAGTTTGGTCAGAATTACCTAATCCAACATTAATGGAGGTGGAAGCCCCATGATACTTTAATTCTAGGGAAGAAAATCACATTAGTAACATCTGAAAGGGAAGGGAAAATGTGGTTTGACAATACGAAAGAGGCGTGTTTACTCATTTCAATTTAAAGTTGAGGGGCTACTATGGGAAAAAGAATCTATACTTAAGTGGCTTCAGAAGCTAGAACAAGGAAAACAGGCTAAAGTTCAAAAAAATAATTTTATCATGAATGATTAGACTATCACACTAGGAAATTTTGCTTTCAGAGCTAGTGAGATGTCTAAATAAATCCAATTAGCAACTAAACAACCATTTTTAAGGACTCATATATGATATAAGCTGGACCAGTTGACCTTTAGGATCCAGAATCTGTAAGATTCCAAGATTCTTTAATCTTAGTAGGAAATATAGATGACCTCTGAGTTGTGTCTCCAGTCTAAAAAAACAGTAAATTATTTCATAATAAAGCCTCTTATTCTCAAAATTCATGAAGATAATGTTTCAGACCCACTTTTTTTGTTGTACTAAGAGCACTTTATTTTTCTTTATTTTTTTAAAGTTTTTATTTAAATTCCAGTTAGTCAACACATAGTGTAATATTAGTTTCAGGACCCACCAGTTATGCAATATCTCTTATTGAAACGTCTCACAAGCAGACATCTAGAAATGCAATGTATTTTCTCTCTGCTCTGTGAATGTTAGTTTTCATGTATGTTTGTTACAGTTCAAAACCTGGGATAATGCTCTGTAAACAGGGAATAGCTATTAGCACATCAATTAGTATTCTCTTTATAGTCCTATTGAGAAATATATTTGTTCAATTAAATTTCTTTCCCTGAGAACTCCAATTTTCATGTTGAGTAAGAGACCCTGTTACAATTGCAAACTACAATCCATACAAAGGCACATTTTCACACACTTTTTATATTTAAGTACTCTTTACATAGAAGCACAAATGACTATAAGGAATGAAAAAAACCTTAAATCAGGCTAAGAAGTGATTCTTTGGGTTGGCAATTTGAATATAAAAATACCCAAGTTAAGAAATTTTCTAAGAGCTACTATTCAATGTGTAAGTGCTTAAAAGAAAATCATTTTATGTTCAAGTCTATACAAGCCAGAGCTTATTCTGAATTGTCATGATTCCTCCAAAGCCTGTTATCAGAAATAGGGAAAGTTTTTTTTTTTATTTCCTAAGTTAGAACATTCATGATGAAATATTATGTCTTGCAGTTATCTTAATGGGCAAGGTCATCTGGAGAAAATTCTGATATCTTTATTTAATCTGTGCTTCTGTTGACATATATGTGAACTTCACATTACTCTATACTTTAAAAAAAAAGCTGCTGAGAACTTATTTCCCTTGGATGCGTTTACGTAGCTAATCAGAAAGGAAAGTTTCAGGTTGTCATTCAGCTTTCCACAAAGGTACAAGAATTTGTGTAGCGCGTTCTTCTAAATAAAGTGTTACCAGCTTGACTGGTAATGCATTTCTAGTTCTGCCCAGTTCTGTTGCTGAGATGCTTCTCAATAGCAGACTGCAAAACACATCAGTGCTCAATCATCATTTCCTTTCTGTTGCATTCTTTTTCTTTTCTAACATGAGATACCTCTAAAGTGTATGGATATGGCTTTGCCCTTGTCCAACAAGAAGTAAATTGCCTGGATGGCTGACTGTAACTGTCGTGGCTAAAAACACAAAGGTTAGTAGCTATTACAATAAACAATGGAAGTAGGTGGAGATGATAGATACAAGGAAAATATTTTTAGGCATTGCAAACACACTAAAGTCCTTATAGCCAAGGATTTTCTAAAAAAGGAAGACAGTAACAACAAAATAGATATCATTTGTTATCTATTTAGTATTGTATTTTGTGTTAAGCATTCTACTAGGTACTTAAAAACTCTTTTAATCTTTGGAATAATTTTTCAAATTGGAAGATTATATTATGATTCAATAGAGAATAAAACTGAAGTCTAGGAAGATTAAATGATATTGCCAATCATACAACCAGATGGCGATAGGGCAGTTGCCTGGGCCCACAATACCATCCATCAACTCCTCCTGCAACTTCTCCTCATATTTAATTCTACCCAAGTACCAGTGAAATAGGACAGAATAAAATCTGGAAATCTAACCTCAGCAATAAGTAAAACCGCATGAAACTAATTTATCAGCTATTGAGTGCTACAGAGATCATAATAAGACTTCTTGAAGGCATACACTTAATAAGAAACAGAGTATAAGAGAAGTAGACTCACTACATAGAACAAACTGAGAGAAAACTCTAATTCATTGTATTTTAACAATCTTCCTCCCATAGGCCTCTACTTTCTACCTTCCTACGGCGAAATTAGTCAACTTTAGACTTCCTCCTTAGGCCTAGAGAGAATTCTCCATCTTACGAATCTTGTGGAAGGCACAGCCTGCTTCTCACCACAGAAGCTGCAAACAGTACATACTCTGCCAACCCTCCTTCAGCTAGTTAGGATCAGATATTGGAACATTCTGACATAATTTTATTTTTTACAGCTTTGATACATAATTGACAGATGACACTGTGTAAGTTTAAAGTGTACAACATGATTTCATACATGTATATATTATGAAATGATTACCATAAGGTTAATACTTCTATCACTTCACATAATTCCCTTTTTTCATGTGTAGTGAGAACATTTATCTTTAGCAACTTACAAGTATATAATACAGTATTGGCTATAGTCACCATGTTGTACATTAAATCCCCATAATTTATTTATCTTATAGTTGGAAGTGTGTACCCTTTGACCAATATGTCTCCATTTCCCTCACCCCTCAACCCTGGCAACCACCATTCTACTTTTTCTATGAGTTTAGCTTTTTTAAGATTACGTATATAAGTGAGATCATACAATATTTGTCCTTCTCCATCTGGCTTATTTCACCTAGCATAAGGCCCTCATGGTCCATTGATGTTGTCACAAATGGCAGGATTTCCTTTTTTTCTCATGGCTATGAATAGTATCCCATTGTATGTGTGTGTATGTGTGTGTGTGTGTATATATATATATATATATATATATATATATATATATATATATTTGTATACATATGTATCTCACATCTTCTTTATCCATTAATCCATTGAGTAACAAAGTTGTTTCCATACCTTGGCTATTGTGAATAATGCTACAATGAACATCATAGTGCAGTTATCATTCTGAGATCCCAATTGTATTTTCTTTGCATACATACCCAAGAGTGGAATTGCTGGATCATATGGTAGTTCTTTTTTTAAGTTTTTGAGGAACCTCTATACTGTTTCCCACAGTGGCTCTACCAATTTACATTCCTACCAACAGTACACAGGATTCTCCTTTCTCCACATCTTTGCCAACACATTATCTCCTGTCTTTTTGATGATGGCCATTCTAATAGATGTAAGGTTTTGATTTACATTTTCCTAATGAAAAAGATTGATCATCTTTTCATGTGCCTGTTGGCCATTTGTATGAGCTGTGTGTATTCTCTGGAAAAATGTCTACTCAAGCCTTCTGCCCACTTTTTAGTCATTTTTCTTTTTGCATGCAGTTATATTTGTTCCTTACATTTTCTGGATATTAACCCCTTATCAGACAGGTGGTTTGCAAATATTTTCTCCCATCCTATAGACTACCTTTCCATTTTGCTGATTGTTTCTTTCACTGTGCAGGTGGTTTTTTTGTTTGTTTGTTTGTTTGATATAATTCCATTTATCTTTTACTTTTAAGGCTTATGCTTTTAGTGTCAGACACTAAACAAATCATCACCAAGACCAATGTAAAGGAGATTTGTTCCTGTTTTATTATAGGGATTTTAGTCTCGGGTTTTATGTTTAAATTTTTAATCTATTTAATATTTGCAAGTGGTATAAGGTATGAGTCAAATTTCATTCTTCTGCATGTGGATATCCAGTTTTCCTAACACCATTTATTGAAAAACTAATCTTTCCCTCTGGCATATTGTTGGCTGTCTTGTCGAACAGTGGTAGATTGTATGTGTGAGGGTTTATTTCTGGGCTCTCAATTCTATTCCATTGGGCTGTATGTATTTTTATGCCAATATCACTGTTTATATTAATACAGCTTTGTAATACAGTGTGAAATCAGGAAGTGTGATACCTCTAGCTTTATTCTTCCTGAGAACTGCTTTCACTATTCAGGGTCTTTTGTGTCTTAACATGAATTTCAGGATTGTTGTTTTCTATTTCTATAAAAATTATTTGGGTAGTATTGATATTTTAAATATATTAACTCTTCTGACCCATGAACACAGTATAGCTTTCCACCTATTTGTGCCTTCCTCAATTTCTTTCATCAAAGTCTTATAGTTTTCAGAGTACACTGATGGAATTTCAAATATAAAATTATGACCCAGAGAAACAGTAATAGTGGAGAATTATTTTCTGTTGTGGCTGGGTAAAGACATCCAATCGCTGGGGCAGCAACAGAAGCAATGTCTGCAGTGACTTTAGTGAAAGTAGTGCAAGGGGTGGCAACCAGTGATCTGTGTGAGAACAGCAGTGGCCTCACTGGACCACTTTTCTGTTATGTAGCCTTGGTAGAAGTTGTGACTGCTGCCCAGTTTTCTGAGCCTTGTTCCTAATGATCTTGTAAGCCACCTAATATTCTAGAAATAAATTACTTTTGGTTTAAATCAACTTTATTTATACTGCCAGGAATAAACCATCCTAACAGTCTTACCATCAGCCTTTGAAGCATGTCAAATTCTTACTATGAGATTTAAGTTTGTATTTCATTACCTCAAAAGCTCCTGATTGCCAAATGATGGCTTGATTAAAAGTGGCAACCATACCTAATTATATCCATGAAAATGTTAACATCTTTAATTTTTTTTTTCAACGTTTATTTATTTTTGGGACAGAGAGAGACAGAGCATGAACGGGCGAGGGGCAGAGAGAGAGGGAGACACAGAGTAGGAAACAGGTTCCAGGCTCTGAGCCATCAGCCCAGAGCCCGACGCGGGGCTCGAACTCACGGACCGCGAGATCGTGACCTGGCTGAAGTCGGACGCTCAACCGACTGCGCCACCCAGGCGCCCCGAAAATGTTAACATCTTAAATTCTCTAAAAGAAATCAAGCAGGGCAGAAGTGGGATAAGAGCTGAATGGAATTTGAGTATTGTCTGAGGAAAAAAGACTAAGGTGGCTTGTCCAAGAAGGGAGAGAGACGTGTAAGTCCTACATTTTAGCCATAGTTCACATTCTATGGCAGAACTGAGTCTTTATATTGCAAGCCCTCAATTCTGAAATGATATACTCCCACCATAAATGTAGGAACCTTTGATATCAATGTTATCACAATTTCTTGATTTTTGTTAACTCCCCAAATAATCAAGTTATTTAATGGTCAGTGATTTTTGAGGAGATATTATTACCCCAATTTTACAGATAAAGAAACTAAAGCTTAGAAAGGTCAAAACTTGTACAAGGTAGTCAGTGAAGAGCAAAGCTTGGATTTGACCCAGGGAGTAAAAACTATTACAACTTTATTGCTTTTCCTAAATGTTGAAAAGATGATAGGATGATCTTTTCAATAAATAACAGGGAACTTCCTCTCCAGAAATCCTACACTGGGGCCTTCCCATTTTCCAAAGACAAGGTTAGAAACAGCCTTACAATTCTTCCTGGCCTCTCAAAAACTGATCCCACTGGTCCATTTCTTCCCTTACACATCCACTTCCTCTTCTTTCTATTTGCTTTCACTCTCATCTCACCATACTTACTTTTCTTAGCTATAGTCTGCCAAGACAAAAGATAATATTCTACAAGGTTTAATTCAAGTATCCTAACTTTTGGTGAAGCCAGGTTCCTCATAATGTTCTAATAATCTCTTCATCTGCTTGTATGTGGTATAAAACACACACACACACACACACACACACACACACACACACACACACACACACACACACAACATACAGGCATGTTTAGCACACAGCAATATATTCAGATAACTGACCTGTATTTGATTTTGTGCCAACTAGATTTTATCACTTTTGCAACTACTTTTAAGTAACCATATACTCTAAGGAAGTTGCAGAGAATATGCAAGAAGGTCCAATACACCCTTCACTCAGCCTCCCTCAACATCTTGCGTAACTATAGTGTAATATGAAGGTAGATAACCAATATTGGTAAAAGCTATGCCCTGAAAGGATCCTGTGGGTTCATATCCATCTATGGGAGAAAGAGTTCCAATTTGCAATGGTTGTTGGAGAACTGGCTCCTGTAAGAAAATGCCAGGATGCAGTGGTCACAGTTGACTCATGGACTATAGCATTGAAGTGCTTTGAGAAAATACCCTGATACATATGTATCGCATTACTATGGCAGTGGGCATGAACCATAGATCAGGGCATTCACATTGTAAACAAACTGCACTTGAATCGAAACTCAGGATACATGAGATATGGTCATTAACCACCAAATATTACTGAAAACTATTGCTCAGTACCCAGAGAAGGGTTCTATAGAAAATAAAGAAAAGAAAGAAGTCATGTTGTGGTGAGAAGTATATTGACTTTGGAATCAGAGTAGGGTTTGAATCCTGAATTTACCACTTTTTTTTTAATTTTAATTCCGGTATAGTTAACAGGTGGTGTTATATTAGTTCCAAGTGTAGAACACAGTGACTCAACAATTCTATACATTACTCAGTGCTAATCATGAGGTGTATACTTTCATCACCACGGCCTATTTCACCTATCTCCCCCACTCCCTCCCCTATGGTAACCATCAGTTTGTTCTCTATAGTTAAGATTTTGTTTCGTGTTTTGGCTTCCCAACCCCCACATTGTTCATTTGTTTGTTTTTTTTTAATTACACATGAGTGAAATCATAGGGTATTTGCCTTTATCTGACTGATTTTTCTTAGCATCTTACTTTCTAGTTCCATCCATGTCATTGCAAATGGCAAGACTTCATCCTTGTTTATAGCTGCATAATATTCCAATGTACATATATACTGCATCTTCTTTATCATTTATCTATCGATGGACACTGGGATGCTTCAATAGTTTAGCTATTGTAAATAATGTTGCTATAAACTTAGGGGTGCATGAATAATGTTGAGTTAGTGTTTTCTGTATTTTTTGTGTAAATACCCACTGGTGTGATTACTGAATCATAGGGTGGTTCTATTTTAACATTTTGAGGGTCGTCCATACTGTTTTCCACACTTTCTGCACCAGTTTGCATTCCATCCAAAGTGCACAGGGATTCCTTTTTCTCTATATTTC
The DNA here is from genome assembly GCF_018350175.1 of Felis catus. Taxonomy (NCBI): domain Eukaryota; kingdom Metazoa; phylum Chordata; class Mammalia; order Carnivora; family Felidae; genus Felis; species Felis catus. The sequence goes on along the minus strand of NC_058373.1, from coordinate 108,822,910 downwards.
ACCAACACCTGTTGTTTCTTCTGTCTTTGAGTATAGCCATTAGGACAGGTGTGAGGTAGTATCTCACTGTAGTTTTGATTTTCAGTTCCTTGATGATGAGTGAGGTAAAGAATCATTTCATGTGTCTGTTGGCCATCTGTATGTCTTCTTTGGAGAAATGTCTGTTCGTGTCTTCTGCTCCATTTTAACTGGATTACTTGTTTTTGAGTGTTGTATCAGTTCTTTATATATTTTGGACACTAACCCTTTATTAAATAGATATGTCATTTGCAAATATCTTCTCCCATTCTAAAGGTTGCCTTTTAGTTTTGTTGAATGTTTCCTTCATTGTGTAAAAAGTTTTTACTTTGATGTGGTCCCAAAAGTTTATTTTTGCTTTTATTTCCCTTGCCTCAGAAGACATATGTAGAAAAATATTGCTATGGCTGACATCTCAGGAGTTACTGCCTGTGCTCTCTTCTAGGATTTTTATGGTGTTAGGTCTCACATTTAGGTCTTCATTCATTTTGAATTTATTTTTGTGTATGGTTTAAGAAAGTGGTCCGGTTTTCCCAACGCCATTTGTTGAAGAGACTGTCTTTTTCCACTGCATATTCTTTACTCCTTTATCAAAGATTAACTTAACATATAAGTATCATTCTAGTTCTATGAAAATGCTGTTGATATTTTGATAGGGATTGCATCAAATCTGTAGATTTCTTTGAATAGTTTCGACATTTTTACATTTGTTCTTCCAATCCATGAGCATGGAATGCCTTTCCATTTCTTTGGTCTTCCACAATATCTTTCATCAATATTTTTTATTTTATTTTATTTTATTTTATTTTATTTTATTTTATTTATTTATTTTATTTATTTTATTTTTAACATTTTATTTATTTTTGAGACAGGGAGAGAAAGAGCATGAATAGGGGAGGGTCAGAGAGAGGGAGACACAGAATCCGAAACAGGCTCCAGGCTCTGAACTGTCAGCACAGAGCCTGATGTGGGGCTCGAACTCATGGACCGTGAGATCATGACCTGAGCCGAAGTCGGCCGCTTAATCGACTGAGCCACCCAGGCGCCCCTCATCAATATTTTATAGTTTTTACAGTACAGGTCTTTCACCTCTTTGGTTAAGTTTATTCCTAGGTATTTTATTATTTTTGGTGCAACTGTAAATGGGGTTTTCTTAGTTTCTCTTTCGGCTGCTTCTTTATTAGTACATAGAAATGCAACAGATTTCTGCAAATTGATTTTATCTGTTGTATAGAACAGGGAAGTTTTCAGCTATTATTTCCTGAAAAATATTTTCTGCCCCCTTTCTTCTGCTTCTCCTGGAATACATATAACGGAAATGTTATTATACTTGATGAAGTCACAGAATTCCCTAAGTCTAATCTGATTTTGCATTTTTTTTTCTCATCTGCTTAGCTTGATTACTTTCCATCATTCTGTCTTCCAGGTCACTAATTCATTCCTCTGCTTCCTCTAGCCTGCTCTTTATCCCAATAAATATATTTTTAATTTTATTTATTTTGTTCATCTCTGGTTCTCTTTTATGTCTTTGTTAAGGATCTCACTGATGTCCTCCACTCTCTTCTCAACTCCACTATCTTCATGATCATTACTTTACATTCTCTATCAAGCATATTACTTACATCCATTTCACTTATATCTGTTGCTGTGATTTTGTACTGTTCTTTCATTTGGTACATATTCCCCTGTGTCCTCATTTTGTCTAACTTTGTCTGTGTCTGTGTACCACTTACTTTTAACTGTGACATTGGACAAGGTATCTAACCTCTCTGAGCCTCAGTTCTCTTACGTACACAACAGGGCTGTTAATGATCATCCTATAGAATACTTTAAAGATGACATTCAAGAATGAACAAAATGTGTCCATTATTTAGTAAGGTCTTAGGAAATGTGGGCTTGAATTTTTTACTCCATACAAAGTATACATAAAAGCTATAGACTCACTCTCAAGAAACTTTCAGTCTATCTGGAAAGAGAGGCAATATCATTTAGAGATTATCAGGAGATGAAGTCAAGTGTTAAATGGAATTATATTTTCCCTACCTAACACTTAAAAATCACCAATCACATTTTTAAATGTTTGCCTTGTTTTTTCAATCAGTGCTTATTTTTTCCATATAGTATAAAAAGTATTAAACACATTTATTATCCCAGAGATAGATGTCAAAATTCAGTCTTCATTTGGCAAGCATTCCAGAGGACTTAGGTTCTCCTTTCAGCTGAAGTACTCGTACCAGTTCCCCTGTCAGAAATGTTTCTTTTGAAATTCTTATGTATTTGATTATTCATAATGTTTCTCATTGTAAAATATGCCTTATGACTGTACCAAAACAAACCTATTACATCTTGGACCTTATATATTTTCAATACAAATGATCTCTTAGGTTACATTATATGTTTCATGATCTGAACTATATGCAATACTCCAATCTACTGTTTGGAGAATAATCATACAATCATTGGTAGTTTTTAAAAAATTATTTTGAAATAATTATACATTCAAAGGAAGATGCCTTAAAAATATACAAAAAGTACAAAACCTACCAAAAAAGGACTCCTCACTCAATTTCCTCCAGTGATAACACTTTACAGAGCTATCAAAACCAGGAAATTGACAGTGGTAAAATCCACCATTTTATTCAGATCTCACAAGTTTTACATGTATTCATTTCTGCGTGGTTGGGTACGCTTCTAGGCAATTTCATCATGTATGTAGCTTTGTGCAACCACCACTACAATCAAGACAACTGTTCCATCACCATAAAGTTCGCTCTTATTACCTGTTTTAGCCATACCTACTGACCTCTCCATATACCTAAACCATGGCAACTTCTAATCTGTTCTCTATCTCTAATTTTATTATTTCAATAATGTTATATAAATGGAATCATATAGTATATAATCTTTGAGTTTGGCTTTACTCAATAAAATTTCCTGGACAATCATCAAGGTTGTTAAATATATAAATAGTTCCTTCATTTATTTGAATGCATTATGTTCCATGCTATGGATGCTTTTTGTTATTTATTTGTTCAATCACCTAACATTTAAGGACATTTGGGTTTTTTTTTTTCCCCCAATGATTGGCTATTACAAATAAAGCTGTTATAAACATTCATGTAAAGGTTTTTGTGTACACATACATTTTTATTTCTCAGGGATAAATACCGAAGAGTATAATTGCTGAATCATATGGTAAGTATTTGTCTAGTTTTAGAAACTAACAAACAGTTTTTCAGAGCTACTATACCATTTAAAATTCCCATCAACAATGTATGAGAGATCAAATTGCTTCACAACCTCATCAGCATTTGTTGTTACCACTATTTTTTTTTATTATAATAGGTGTGTATAACACCAACTCAATTTGATTTTAGTTCGCATTGCCTTAATGATTAATGATGTTGAGCATTTTTTCAGGCGCTTTTTCACCATCCATACATCCTATTCAGTACTGAATATTGTGTTAGCTATTCCAGTTCCTTTGCCTTTCCATATAAATCTTAGAATATGCTCATCTATGTCTACTAAAATTCTTTGGAGTTGTAAAAGCAATTGCTTTAATCCTATAGAACAATTTGAGGAGACTTAGCATCTCTATTATGATGTGTCTTTTAATCTATGAAGATGATAAACTTTTCTAATTAGTCATCTTAGATTTCTTTTATTAACATTCTGTAAATTTTAGCAGACATTTTCTGTACATATTTTGTTAGATTTATACCTAAGTACTGAATTTTATTTGGAGCAATTATAAACAGTAGTGAAGAGTTTTATTTCCAATTGCTCATTTTAGTAAACAGACATGCAGTTAATTTTTATGTGTTTATCTTTCATTCTATGACCTTGCTCAATTTATTAGTTCTAGGAGCTTTTGGTAGATTCCTCAGGCTGTTCTCTGCAGACAATCGTGTGTCTACAAATAGAAATAATTTATCTTTTGCTCTATCTATAATCTTTTAAAATTCTTGCATTATTGCACTGGCTTGAAATTCCAGTTCAATGTTGAAGAAAAATGGGTAAGTTGATAGTTTCGAATTATTCTCAATCTTAAATGGAAAGAATTCAGTCTCACCATGAAGTGTGGTACTAGCTATAGTTTTTATATATGTGCTCTTTATGAGGTTGAGATTCCCTCTGTTCCTACTCTGTTGAAAATGTTTATCGTAAATGAGTGTTGAATTTTGTCAAATGATGTTTCTGCATCATGTATGTGATCATATGATTATTCTTTGTTAGTCTTTTAACATGGTAGATCACATTAATTAATTTTCTAAAACTGAATCAGTACTGCATATTGGAATAAATCCCCTTTGTTGTAGTGTATTAATCTTTTCATATATTATTGGATTTGATTTCTTAATATTCTATTAAGGATTTCTCATTTAAGTTCATGAGAATTATTGTTTTATAGTTGTTGGGTACTATTTTGTACTTTGTCTTATTTTGGTATAAGGGTAATACTGGCCTCACAAAATATGAAGTGTTCCCTCTGCATCTATTTCTTGGAGGAAAACGTGTAAAATTGGCATTAAGTCATCTTCAAAATCTTTAGTAAAATTCCCCAGTGAAGCCAGCTTTTCCTGGAGATTTCTTTTGGGGGATCCTTTAAACACAACTTCAGTTTCTTTAATGGATGTATAACAATTCAGGCTATATTGTTCAACTTAGCTGAGTTTTGTAACCAATTACTCCAAGTAATTGGTCTATTGCTTCTAGCTGATTTGTAAACAACTATGTACCAACTCATGTATGATTTTATAATTTTAATGGAAATTTCCTTTGTATTTACTTCATGATGAATATTCTGATCTATTTAAAATGTTTCCTAGTGACTTAGTATCATTTTTTTAACTTTCTGATGTTTTTAGTTACAGCTGTGTACATGAGATGTTAGCCCCAACACTTAATGTCCCCATCTTGTCATGTTTTGAGTTTGACTAATTTCTCTTGCCTTTCATCTCCTCCCTCAGTATTAGTGGCTACTTCTACAGATAACACTGTGCTTACCATTAAGAAGCTCCTCCCTCTATTTTTCAGTAGTAATTTGATAATACAAATCCACCTAATATTTAGAACAATATATACAGTATTTTGAAATTCAGGATTAAGATACAACAGACTTTTAACGATATGAGTCCTATTTAAAAATGGCAAAATGCTAACACCCACAGATGGAAATAACTTTTGTTAAGAAATATTGTGTAAAATATATTATTTTCATGTTTTTAAATACTCTACTAGGTACAACAATCTTGATTTCTTTAATCATATATCTTCCTATTACCACGCCCAGATTAACTCTCTAAGTGGTAACTTCATCAAAAACATAAGGCTAGTTATTAAAGTTATTAAGCACTCAGATGTTAGAGAGTTGTTAAAAATTATTAAAACACTAAGATGGTTAAATATATAGTTAACTTGGAAATATTTATATATATCATGAGCCAGAAATTATATACGGTGGCATTCTTACATAAACATTTTGTTCTCCAGTTACCTGAAGAAACCAGGGAGCTAACAGAAATTTCTATCTTCTGAATATATCTTCCTAGGTTTCTATGATATTCTATTTGTCCAATAAGGATGAAATATATGACTATTTGCAAAAAATTTGTATTCTTTACTTACCTTCTCCTTCTAAGTAAGGATTCTTATCACTTTTTTTTTTTAATTACCAAAAAAGAAAAACTAGTAGTGAAAATTAGCTGTCGTACTTCCTACCCTGGAAATGATTCCATCTAGTTTATGTGTTTACATGCCATCCTTGATCAGAGTACTATGTTGAGATGGAGAAGAGTTGTATTCAGGAGTAATCTCTTCACTGGAGTTCCACCAGAAACCAGATTTATTCATTGAGAAGAATCACAAACGTCATAACCCTTCCTTTGTAACATTATCTTGCACCTTCTTTGGCTAGTTGAAAAGTATTCATGTTTCAAGACTGTTATGTCTAACATCATGTGAACATCCTACAATCTTCATAAAAACAATTCAGAATGGGGTGCCTGGGTGGCGCAGTCGGTTAAGCGTACGACTTCAGCCAGGTCACGATCTCGCGGTCCGTGAGTTCGAGCCCCGCGTCGGGCTCTGGGCTGACGGCTCGGAGCCTGGAGCCTGTTTCCGATTCTGTGTCTCCCTCTCTCTCTGCCCCTCCCCCGTTCATGCTCTGTCTCTCTCTGTCCCAAAAATAAATAAACGTTGAAAAAAAATTAAAAAAAAAAAACAACAATTCAGATCACCTGGACATTTTAATTTAATTTTATTCTATTCTATTTTTTCCTTTGTTTCTTCATCTCAATGGGGAAATAAATTAACTCTGTGTAAATAAGTTTACATTGCCCCAACTTTATCATTAATTCAATTTTCACTTTTATCTTCTGCCTTTTATTTTTTTAAGTTTATTTATTTATTTCTGAGAGAGAGAAAGAGAGAGAGTGAGACAGAGAGAATCCCAAGCAGGCTCCTGACTGTCAGCACAGAGTCTGATGTGGGGCTCAAATTCACAAACCATGAGATCATGACCTGAGCCGAAATCAAGAGTAAAATGCTTAAGGTACTAACCCACCCCAGGAACCCCTGCCTTTGTTTTTTTAATGTTTATTTATTTTTGAGAGAGAGTGTGTGTGTGAGCAGGGGAGGGGCAAAGAGATAGGGGAACAGAAGATCTGAAATGGGCTTTTTGCTGACAGCAGTGACCCCAATGTGGGGCTTGAATTCACGAACCATGAGATCATGACCTCAACTGAAGTCGGACATTCAAAGGACTTAGCCACCCAGGTGCCCCTTTTCTGCCTTTTAGATAAATGATGTTTTTTAAGGGTTCTAGATATTGGAAGAGGAAGAAAAAAAGGGGTACTTCAGAATGAAAGATTTCAAAGATAAGTTTCATTCATGTCATGATTTTGACCAAACTCTGGTTTGAAATTCTCATTTCTATTCTCTGAGGTTTTTATGTTGACCCCACACCACACGTTGTGCTCTAATGGGCTCCATCCAGACAGCTTAATTTGGTCTCTTCTCTCTGTTCTTTTTTGCTTTTTTGGATTTCACAAACAACACAAACAAACAAACAAACAAACTAGAGGAGTTTCAGAGGAGCATGAGACTGACCCATGGCCTTATGCAGCTTAATACATAATTTCCTATATTGTACTTTCTTCTCTATTAGCAAGAAAGAATTTTGGTCCACAAACTCATGACACACTTATCTACTATTGATCTGAGATATGTGAGAGTTAAGAAAATGTACACCACTCCTCACTAGTTTGGGTGGTGTAGTCCTTATCATCTACTGCTCCCTAAAGCCAGAAATATACGTTCTGTCTGGAAGGGTATGGGAAAGTAGGAAGAGTCTGGGAAACTGTAGGAAGAGTCAACAAGGCACCCAGTCATATCCCATAAAGCCTGACCTCGCCTTATGTCATGTGGTCACTCAGGTAGTACTCAGGTGACCCTTCAGAGAGCACATTTGCGGCCTCAAGTAACCCATAGTCTTGCTGTTGCTCCAGAGGCAATCACACTGGGTCTCCACATAACAACATCCAAACTCTTAGAAGAAAATTGAATATGTTTTATTCATCACTTATTCCTCTCTGCTTTTTTCCTCTCTAAAGCTCCAAAATTTCAATGTAAGTGCTAAAACCTTTTTCCGTATTTTGGTTTTTATAAGCTGTATAGAAATTGCCACAATATGGAGATAGTGATATGTCTCTTACCTTCCTTTCCTCATGTCTCCCTCCAATTCCTGTTAAGGGTTATGTGTTCCCACATCATTCCATACCCTATTCAAATAGTTCTAATTATTGTGTTTCCTCTTTTCAATCTTTTCTCTAAAACCAGGAACAATGTAGGTCTATCTTTCCAAAATCCATGTCCCCTTAAGACTTTTAATTGGGTTTAATCATTGGAAAGAATTTTCACTATGGAGGAAAGGAACTTGCTTCTGATATTTAGAAGGTAAGTTCATCTCTCTGAAGTTCAGCTTCACAAGAAGTCTAGTTCAGTCCAACTATCATATGGAAAGAAACAGAAAATGAATTCTTTGGCAAGTCCAGTATTCTAAATCACATTATGCTCTGCTTGCAATAGATGAATTTACTATCTCCTATGCAGGGACATTAAAAAATAATCACTCTTCCCTGTGATAATATCTTAAGAATTATAAGAGATAATTCCTGCTCCTATCTTTCTTTAAATCTACTACCTGGTTACATGTTGGCTTTGACACTTGTACTTGGCTTGACCACCAAAGCAGTCAGTCAAAGAAATTATTTTACATTTTCTGCATACCTATTTATCAGTATCTTTTGGAGGAAGAAAATTTCAGTGCATACCACTACATAAGCTGTCGCTAAAAACGCACTGCTTGTAAGTGCTCAGTCTTCTCCATGAAATTCAAATTCAGGTTACTTTATTTTAGACTCTTTTTCTATATATAGACAGAGGTAGATTTATGATTGACAGGAGGAAAGGAGGGGGAGAAAAAAGATGATGAAAGAGACAGCAAGTGGAGTTCTAAGATGTCCTTATTACTAAACCATTTGAAATAATTTTTGATTGACATATCAGATACAGAATTTTAAGAGCAAATGTAGGATACAGAATTTTAGTGAAGAGTAGACTTATTACTTTCTTAAGGTCAGAAGCATATAAAAATGCAGTAAAAAGATCACCCCATCTCCAAAAAGGGACCCAAAGCCCATGTGACGAGTTAAGTTTCCTAAAACCCTGAGGATAAAAACCACCCTATGGTGTTTGCATTAGCATTCATTCTATTAGTCATCACTCCTTTGGTTACAAGTTACATGAAGCAACTCAAACTTCCTCAGAGAAAAAAGGGAAATTACTAGTTCACATAACCCAGAAGGGATGGGTATAGCAGGAAAAGACTAAAACCAGAGACTTACATCTTTTGTCTCCCAGCCTCTCAGCTCTTCTTTCCCTTCTTGTGGACAGAACTCTCTGTTACTACAGACCAGCGTCTACAGGAGATATTTAAAAGTTCAAAAAAAATCTGTTTGTACCAAATAAAGTGGAACTCTTATGCCAATGAAATCCTGTACCTTCTAAGGTAAATAAAATCTTTAAATAAATATAAAAAAAAAAACTGCCTCAACATGCTCACCATGGATCCCTAGGACATAATCAATCAACAATTGTACCAGTATAAATATTTTTATGAAATATTGTTCTGCCAGTTTCACATACAATGTACTTCTGAAGTAATAACTGAATTTCACCCTTATTCAATGCATGAAACAGAAGCTAATATTTAGTATGCATCTTATCGGTTACTTGTATTATCTCATTTAATCCTCACCACAACTCAAAGATGTAATAAGTATTATTATCCTCATTTTACAGAAGAGATATTGACACAATGAGAGATTTAGTACCTTCCCAAGGCCACACGGCTAATAAGTTCTAGAGCTGGGATAAGTAATGGAAGTTCTATGTGGAAAGTAATCAGCATAAAATGTCATATATAGGGAGTATGTATATCTACTTGTTGTTCCATCAGAAGTTGATTTATATTTTCCTTCATATCTGAGTATATTCTCACTCTGGTTATAGAATGCTGACTTAGTAAGATGAAATCAGTGATATTTGCACAATATACATGTTCAACACCCAACACTATTCCCAGCTTTTTAAAAAGTGCTACATTAAATGGAAAAAATGAAATAATGACATTATCATGTCCCAGTGGCTATCATAAAAGCAAATTTGTATCATTTTTTTCATGTTTTTATCTAAATTCCAGTTAACATACAGTGTAACATTAGCTTCAGGTATAGAATCTAGTGACTCATCACTTACATACAACACCCAGTGCTCATCACAACAGGTCCCCTCCTTACTACATCATCCATTTAACCTGTCCCCAGACATCCACCTCCCCTCCAGCAATCCTCAGTTTGTTCTCTATAGTTAAGAGTGTGTTTTCTAGTTTGTCAATCTTTTTTTTCACCTATGTTCATCTGTCTTGTTTCTAAAATTCCACCTATGAATGAAATCATATGGTATTTGTCTGTCTCTTACTGGCTTAGTATAATACTCTCTAGCTCCATCCATGTCATTGAAATAGCAAGATTTCATTCTTTTTGAAGGCTAATATTGCATTCTCTGTGCATGTGTGTGTGTGTGTGTGTACACATACATATATACCATATCTTCTTTATCCATTCACCAGTCAACAGACATTCAGGCTCTTTCCATAATTTGTCTATTGTTGATAATGATGCTATAAATATCGGGGTGCATGTATCCCTTTGAATCAGTATTTCTGTATCATTTAGGTTAAATACCTAGTAGTGCAATTGCTAGATTATAGGGTAGTTATTTTTAACTTTTTGAGGAACCTCCATACTGTTTTCTAGAGTGTCTGCACCAGTTTGCACTTTCACCAAAAGCATAAGAGGGTTCCTCTGTCTCCGGTTGTTTCCTGTGTTGTTAATTTAAGCCATTCTGACATGTGTGAGGTGATATCTCATTGTGGTTTTGATTTGTATTTCCTGATGATGAGTGATGTTGAGCATCTTTTCATGTGTCCATTAGCCATCTGGATGTCTTCTTTGGAGAAATGTCTGTTCATGTCTCCTGCCCATTTTTAACTGGATTATTTATTTTGGGGGGTGTTGAGTTTTATGAGTTCTTTATATATTTTGAATAGTAATCTCTATCAGGTATGTCATTTGCAAATATCTTCTCCCATTCCATCGGTTTCCTATCAGTTTTATTGAATGTTTCCTTTGCTGTGCAGAAGTTTTCTATCTTGATGAAGTCCCAATAGTTTATTTTTGCTTTTGTTTTCCTGAAAGAAGTGGATAAATTCCTAGAAACATATAAACTACCAAAATTGAAACCAGAAGAAATAGAAAACTTGAACAGACCCATACCACCAAAGAAACTGAATCAATAATCAAAATCTCCCAACAAACAGAAGTCCAGGGCCAGATGGCTTCTACCAGACATTTAAAGAAGAGCTAATACCTGCTCTTCTCAAACAATTCCAAAAAAATAGAAAGGAAAGGAAAGGAAAACTTCCAAACTTATTCAATGAGGCCAGTATTACCCTGATTCGAAAACCAGACAAAGACTTCACTAAAAAAGATAACTATGGTCAATATCCCTGATGAACATGATTGCAAAATCTCAACAAAATAAGTTTCAACAAATTTTAAGAGACTGAAGTCATACCATGCATCTTTTCTGTTCACAATGCTATGAAACTCGAAATCAATCAAAAGAAAAAATCTAGAAAGAACATAAATACATGGAGGTTAAATAACATGCTACTAAACAGTGAATGGGTTAACCAAGAAATCAAAGAGGAAATAAAAATTTTTGTGAAGAAAAATGAAAATGAAAATGAAAATGAAAATATAATAATCCCAAATCTTTAAGGTTCAGCAAAAGCTGTTCTTAGAAGGAAGTTCTCAGCAAAACACCATACCTCAAAAAGCAAGAAAAATCTCAAACAACTTAATCTTACACCTAAAGGAGCTAGAAAAATAAGAACAAACAAACCCAATAACCAGTAGCAGAAAGGAAATAATAAAGGTAACAGCAGAAATAAATGTAGTAGAAACAAAAAAGAAAACAACAACAATGAAACCAGGAGTTGGTTCTTTGAAAAGATCAACAAAATTTATAAGCCTTCATTTAGCCAGACTCATAAAAAGAAAGAGGGGTGGGAGAGAGAGAGAGGACTCAAATGAACAAAATTACAAACGAAAGAGGAGAAATAACAACCAACACCACAGAAATATAAAGAATTATAGGAGAATATTATATGCCATAAATTGGACAACGTAGAAGATATGGAAAAATTCCTAAAACCATATAACCTCCCAAAACTGAATCAGGAAGAAATAGAAAATTTGAATTACCAGCAATGAATGCTGGTAATTACCAATTACCAGCAATGAAATTGAATGAGTAACCATAAAACTCCCATCACACAAAAGTCTAAGACCAGATGGCTTCACAGGTGAATCCTACCAAAGATTTAAAGAAGAGTAATATGTATTCTTCTCAAACTATTTCAAAAAATAGAAGAGGAAGGAAAACTTTCAAATTCATTGTACAAGAAGGCTTCCATTACCCTGATACCAAAACCAGGTAGATACTAGAGAGAGAGAGAGAGAGAGAGAGAGAGAGAGAGAGAGAGAGAGAGAGAGAGAGAACACTACAGGCCACTATTTCTGAAGAACATAGAGCAAAAATCCTCAACCAAAAAGTAGCAAACCAAATCCAAGAATACATTCAAAAGTTCATTCTTTGCGATCAAGTGAGATTTACTGCCAGGATGCAAGGGTGATTTCATATTTGCAAATCAATCAACATGATACATCACAACAAAAAGAGAAAAAACAAATAGTCGTTTCAATAAATGCAGAAAAAGCATTTGACAAAGTTCAACATCCATTCATGATAAAAATCCTCAACAAATAGGTTAAGAGGAAACATACCTCAACAAAATAAAGGCCACATATGAAAAACACAACTAACATCATACTCACTGGTGAACAACTGAGAGCTTTTCTCCTAAGAACAGAAACAAGACAAGAATGCCCACTCTCACCACTTTTATACAACATAGTACTGAAAGTCCTAGCCATAGCAATCAGACAATCAAAAGAAATAAAAGGCATCCAAAGTGGGAATGAAGAAGTAAAACTTTCACTATATGCATATGACATAATACTATATACAGAAAACCCTAAAAACTCCACCAAAAAAATTGCTAGAATTGATATACAAATTCAGTAAAGTCTCAGGATACAAAATCAATATAAAAAATCTGCTGCATTTCTATATACCAATAATAAAGCATCAGAAAGAGAAACTAAAATCAATCCCATTTACAACTGCACCAAAACAATAAGATTCCTAGAAATATACCTGACCAAAGAGGTGAAAGACCTGTAACCTGAAAACTGTAAAACACAGATGAAAGAAAGTGAAGAAGACACAGAGAAATGGAAAAACATTCCATGCTCATGGACTGGAAGAACAATATTGACAAAATGTCAATACTAAGCAAAGCAACCCATACATTTAATGCAGTCCCTATCAAAATAACACCAGCATTTTTCACAGAGCTAGAACAAACAAACCTAAAATTTTTATGGAACTACAAAGACTCAGACAGCCAAACCAATCTTGAAAAAGGAAAGCAAAGCTGGAAGTATTACAATTCTGGACTTCAAATTATATTATAAAACTATAGTGATCAAGACAGTGTCAAGACAGTACTGACACAAAAACAGACACACAGATCAATGGAATAGAAGAGAAAACCCAGAAATGGGCGCACAACTACTTCTTCGACAAAGAAGGAAAGAATATCCAATGGAAAAAAAAGATAGTCTCTTCAACAAATGATGTTAGGAAAATTGGACAGCAACATGCAACAGAATGAAACTGGACCACTTTCTTGCACCATACACAAAAATAAATTCAAAACGGATGAAAGATATAAATGTGGGACAGTATACCATCAAAATCCTAGAGGAGAATACAAGTAGTAACATCTTTAACATTGACCATAGCAAATTATTACTAGACATGTCTCCTGAGGCAATGGATGCAATGTTGAGTCATGAAATATATTGGGATTTTTCAGTTTACATTGGTATATTTTGTGCATATTTGGTAACGCAGAAATGGTACATCAAAAGGACAATCAGTCCAAGAAATTTGAGTTGTTTACTGTTCGTCACTATATAGCAGAAACAAAGTGGTCTTTCTCTCAGCCCTAAACATGTCAGTCTCCCAAGGGCTGATTACATATGGTGATGTACAAAGTGAGGAACAAAATAAAGGAAGAGAATTATTCTAACCCTGAGAAGCTAGAAAGTAGAAAAGTAACAACTTTTTCTAATTCTGTAAAATGGCTAGTATTCAGCATATGATAGTGAAAAATATCTTCTGTTGACTTACTCTTTAAATATTAACAATGAATAAATTCTTAAAAGTATTTTTATTAGTTCTCAGTATTACTGTGATAAAGTAACTATAAGACAAGGTACCAGAGTGAAGATTTTTCACATTATACCTTTACTCTTTTATTCTTCATTCTATCAAAATATTTTGTCATGCAAGAGCATTTCTTTTATGAATCAGTATAGCTTTTCTCTTATCACAGAAGCAGTTTCAATTAATAAAACAACCGCCTTACATTTGCAAATGAAGTAATTCAAGCTGAAGCCACCAGCAGAGGAAGGAATGCCATGGGACCAAGGACTACATGATTTAACAATGTGTTGCAATTAGAAATGTATCATTCGGGAAATTACCTAGAATATGCTCATGAACTGGTAACCACCTTGACTGTCACCAGAGCAAATGAAAATTAACACATATTTAATAACTTGTGCATGCAGATTTAGAGTGTATTATTCAAAATTCATGGAAATGAATCATATGCCATTATTTAATCTACAACGCTTTTCTTATTTTGCATCATCTCAGTCAAAATGATTTAATGTACTTTTAAGTATTATTAAATAAGCTTGAATGAAGGTTAAAAACTTAAATGTTTACACATTTTGTGCATGTTTGTACATAGCTATCTTGGAATAATTTTTGTGACACTTTCTATTTACATTTCTTTTTTTTTTAATTTTTTTTAACGTTTATTTATTTTTGAGACAGAGAGAGACAGAGCATGAACGGGGGAGGGTCAGAGAGAGGGAGACACAGAATCTGAAACAGGCTCCAGGCTCCGAGCTGTCAGCACAGAGCCCGACGTGGGGCTCGAACTCAGGGACCGCAAGATCATGACCTGAGCCGAAGTCGGCCGCCCAACCGACTGAGCCACCCAGGCGCCCCTCTATTTACATTTCATTAGCTAACACTTCTTTTAGACGGGTGTACATTTAATAATCTCTTGACCCTTTATCCTTTGTCAGTGCTTTCAATAAAATTCAAATTCAAAGGCAAAATAATGCAAACATATTTGTGTCTGTTTCACTTATGTCTGCCATTTTTAAAAATTAAAATCATGTGGACCAATTTATATGTGAGACTTTCCTATATGCTTCAAAGAGAACATTATCTGTGGAAAGCTGTACGGGGGAACTGTCTGGTTGAGTCTGTGCATCTGTGCACATATGTGTTCACCCATCCATTTGAGTGAATGCATGGGGAAGGATAAGGAACAACTTGAAAACTGATTGATTTCTCATTCTGCACATATCAGTAAAGCAGAGATGACCAGTGGAGTCAGAAGTCATACCTAAAGAATCTTGAACTCTGCCTTATCACTAATATTGTCTGATGTGAAAAATTCAATATGCAAGACTGAAATCAGATAAAATAATGAGAGGTCCTGAATTTATCTAACCTATTTAAATATTGCTTGATCCAGTCCTCTAACTGCCCCAAGAACATGTATATTAAAAAAAAATCTTATCAGCATTTTGTCATAAGACATTTATTGGACATAACTCTAATTTGTTCTAATGAAGGAAAAATTGTTCCAAAGCAAAATACCAACAGTAAATCTGAGCCATTCCCAGTGATTCCCAGTAACCTGAGTAATTTCTTAGAAAAATGCCTCCAAGAATAGAAAAAGCTAAAACCAGTAACAGAAATCTCAGACTCTGGATATCCTTGAATCACGGCTTAAAAAGTTATTTTTGAAGTGTGTTTCTCAGATCTCTGAACTGCCATGAAATCTTCAAATGCACTGCTAATTTATTTTCATAAATTTTCTATTGTATAAAAATATTTAACAGGTAAGAAATCTGCATCTCAGGTTTGTTTGCTTGTTATTTATTAATCAATTATAAGCTCCAATAGAGCAACAAAAGAATCTTACTAGTAATACTAAGCCTTTGATGCATGCTTTGCAAAGCAATGATTCAGAAGGCTGGACTGGTCAAGTCTAGGGTAGTTTATTGTTAATACTATAAAATTTAATAGAGACATGATTCTTATATGTAAGTGTTAATAAAAAGTTGCATATTCATTATCGAGACTTTTTCTGAGTGAAAAATACAAACACTGGCTGTTACAAACCCAACTGGAAAAATGTAGAATATCAATAAAATTTTTCTACAAAGACATCTTTAGTGCTAATATTAACATTTACAAATCAAATCAATGTGGATTATTTTCATTTCAAAAAAGTTACTTTAACAAAGAATTTAGTGCAGATTTCCTTCTCTTGGTATAAATAAGTATCTTTTTCCAAGGGTGCCTGGGTGGCTCAGTTGGTCAAGCATCTGACTTCAGCTCAGGTCACAATCTCATGGTTCATGAGTTCGAGTGCTGCATCAGGCTCTGTGCTGACAGCTCAGGGCCTGGAGCCTATTTTGGATTCTGTGTCTCCCTCTCTCTCTGCTCCTCCCCTTTTGCTCTTTCTCTCTCTTGCTCTCTCAGAAATAATAAAAAAATTTTTAAAAAATAAGTATCTTTTTCCAGATAATAACACAAATAATGAAGGCATTTAGGTACCAAAGTTTGGAAGTCACTACCAAGGATACACAATGAGAAATCTAAAGCATTAAATATTTTGTAATGGAAGATGTTAAAAACAAATTGGCTAGGCATAAATTTGATATCCTTGAGCTGAATAAAAGAACAGCAAATAAGATTTCCAGAAATTAAGTGATGTGTATCAAAACTTTTTAAAATATTTTACCCTTTGACTCAACAAATCTTCTATGATATCCTAAGAATACACCGAATAAGTGAATACAGATAAATTTCCAATGGTCTTCATTACGGGGTCATCTGAGAACAGTTCAAATTTCCCAGAATAGGGAAATAATAAATTATAGTATATCCATAAAATGCAACTCTATAAACCACTGAGGACAATAATGTAGATAATGATACATACAATTTGCATGGAAAGAAGTTAGTGATGTAATGAGTAAAAGAGCAGGTTTTGCAACCTTATGTAAAATATATACAATAAATATTTGCTTCCTTATCAAGCATGTGCTTATATAGGTATAGGATGGGAAGATAGTGTGTGAGCATATCTGGCTGGTTTTAGTTTTGTTTATGCATATTTTTCTAATTATAAATAACAAATACATATAACAAGTATAATAAAATTAGTTTTTATTATTTAAAAGAAATGCAGTAAGATGTTCATTCTGGAAATGGTTTAAATAACATTGCTGTGATGTGCTATGAGGTTACATGTTTTTCTGGTTTTTAACTTTTTTTTTAATTTTTTTTTAAATTTTTTTTCAACGTTTATTTATTTTTGGGACAGAGAGAGACAGAGCATGAATGGGGGAGGAGCAGAGAGAGAGAGAGGGAGACATAGAATCAGAAACAGGCTCCATGCTCTGAGCCATCAGCCCTCAGCCTGACGCGGGGCTCGAACTCACAGACCGCGAGATTGTGACCTGGCTGAAGTCGGACGCTTAACCGACTGCGCCACCCAGGCGCCCCTGGTTTTTAACTTTTTAAATATCATACTCCATCACTGTGGTGTTTTTTAGTATCTCACCTCTATGTGACTAGCTAAAATATTTGTATTTTCATGTGAATAACTCCTACCGCATTTAAATTTTACTGTAAGTTTCATTATTCTAAGTAATACACTAGCCTGATGAATTTTATTTATTATAATAATGTAATTAAGAAAATGTTTCTTCTAGCCCTTTAATCTGTGATTATTTCAGTAATATTATGACAAGGCAGTTTTTTCTTAAAATTATGTAAGGATTCTATGGATGTTAATTTTGCATACAAGAGAATAGAAATATTAGGAAGAAAAAATTCTAGAAAACAAAGAATTGAAAGAATAAAGATATCAATTTGTCTTAGACCATTTTTTATCTACCTTTAAACAGTGCATCTTTTATTAATTTTTAAAATTGTTTTCAGCTTATAAACCAAATTTGTATAAGCTGTTTCAAGGAATAAATTTCTGGAATAACAAAATAACTTAATGCTTAAAATACAGAAATATCCTAGCCGAAAGACGCAGAATTATTTTTCAAGCCTATTATGCAACTATTCCCATGTAAAAGGGATAAGTAGAAGATATATGGGTAGAAGATAAATCTTGCATATTCTCATTTTCTTTCAGCATGACCCTTGTGAAATGGGTACCCTGAAAGGTCTGCATACATTTGTTATGTATTATTTTAAGTGTTCCTTTAACTGTACACATGAATATGCACATTCTTCTCACTTTTGTCTAATATCCATTTCATAGTGGGCTTCGTTGTACTGCCAATGAAAGGAGACACAGGTTTTTGCCTCACTTATATTCCACTAATATATCACTTTAATTATTTAAAAAAATGTATTTTAAGTAGGCTCCATGCCCAACATGGGCCTCAAACTCAGCCCTGAGATTGAGACTGGCATGTTCTACCATCTGGGCCAACCAGCCACCCCTTACTTTAAGTGTTTACTGAGTAGCAACCATAAGATCTATTCTCTTTCTCCTTTACCTTTCTTGTGTTAACAATATATACCTAGTACATTTTCTTACTAGAGGTTGTTCTCTAGGGTTAACCCTAAGGTGCATGGGGTTCCAGGCAAACATATTTGCAGAGTCCCAATAGCTCTTTGTCAGATACAGTGATTTATTCTAGAAGAATATGTGGAGAAGTGGTACTTACGTATTTGTTTATTGTCTAGTCAGTGCACATGGAGATTCTTCCTAGTGTGTAAATACCATGTCTTTCTGCTCAGGTCCAGAAACCATTTCTTAATTTTCTTTATTGTCAAATGTGCTGTTACTAATTTCAGCTCCCCCAGCACAAGAACAAGAAAGCGGCGTTACTAATTCATGAAGCTACGGCTTTGGCAAACTGTACTGAAACAAACAGATTCTCTTGCCTCTGCAAGCATCTCTAATACCATTTAGCTAACATTGGTAATGTCATTATGAGATTACTTCATTTCATCACGCTGCCCATGGATATTGGCTTCCAGTGACTCTTTCGAAGATTGTTACTGTTGATAATAATCACAAGAGTAAATCTTACACAGAGTATTAGGGTAATGTGAATAACAGTTTATTTTCTGATCATGTTAAGTTTGCCATTTAGAATTTTATAGCATAAAAGCAGAACACATGTTCTAACCCTGTCTTCTCTTATACCCTTTAGCCATAATCACTACATTCCTAGAATATGTACTTTTTCATCATTTACTATACACTTGCCTTTTACACAATGCGACCAGAGGGAAAGGAAGGTAAGGGGAGAGATGAGTGACCCCATTCACACAAGAAATGTCTGTCCCTCATCTGCATCTGGAAAGGCTTACAATCCACCTGGGAGAACACTGTCATCACGTGGACTAGAGACAAGAAGGGCCCATTATCACCAAAGAGTTATGGTTTCAGAAGTTCTAAAAGGAGATCAATAAATCCACCTGAATAGGATGACTCTATATGTGGTATAGAGCCTGCACTGAGGTGGAGCATCTTCCCTAGATGCAGCAGCAGGGAGTAAAGGGCACCTGCTGTCACCCTCTAGTGCTGTCAACAGACCTAAGGCAGCATTGATGGGAACACAGATAGGTGAGAAGTGTAGCCTGTGGGCAGGACAAAAGGCCCACATTAAGGAATGGGCAACCATTAGTCCAGAATCCTGAGCCTTACCTGGGTCTAACATGAGTGGGAGTCACATCACGGACAACCAATGTGTCTGCCTCATTCTAGTAGCCTAAACTTCTGTGATTCCAGAAAAAGAATATCAAAGACTGGACAAAATTCAAGAGCTCCCAGAACTTCTGATCATCTTAGGAGTTGAAGTAAAAGGTTGAAGAACACCCAAAGGTGTTCTTTGGGTGTTCTTGAGCTGCCCTGCATGGACAGCAGTGCTGGTCCAGGCCAGTCCAAGGTAGCAGAGAGGACATAGACAGAGGAAGGCACTCCAAAGCACAGAGGCCCCTGAGGAATGGAGCTGGGGCAGTGGTCAGCTTGCTCATGTCTAAGGGTAGTACTCCTTTCTACTTCAGAGCCCTATAAAAAAGAAACTGGAATATATTTGGCCATGTTAGTACAGCTAATACTAACTGGCCACTTAATTATACAACTGTAATAATCTGACTCCATTTTTGACGTTTGACTGTTGACAGCTTTCAAGTCCCACTGGTTCCTCTTCCTCTTCTGCTCCACATCTAGGCAAACTGATAAGAAAGTCCAGATGCTCCCTCCTTGGCCCTGGTGGGAAGTTTAAATCAACCAAGCCTTGTCCTACATGCAGGAACCCTCCAGTTCTACTCCTAATCACAATAAATAACAAGCCAATCTCCTTTCCCTGCTCTCTCAGGCCATTTTTGAACCTGATTGAGAGCTTGTCCCATTATCCTCAAAAATCCTATTCTGTAATAATTTTTTTTTCATATCTTCTTCGTATAAGGTATAGTCATTGGCCTCAACAACCAAACAAAACTTTGGGGGTAAGGTAGGAGTCCATGAGACTGCTTCTGTGAGGCAATCACAAAAGAAACAATTGAACAATTTGGCATTTGCAAAGCCAAGAAAGAGATGTTAGCCGTAGGTTAACCTGAGAGAGCCTAGGCTGGTACAATTAACCAAGTTTAGCAGTGAGAATTCCTCTGCTTCTAAGATGTGAACTCACCTTACAATGAAATTTAAATACATCCAAATTTTAATCCACGGTTAATCTGCTCTCTACAATGACTGACTAGCAACCTCAGTGTACTTTTGGGAGATAATGGGAGTCCCCAGCTCTAATAAATTCTAGCCTAAAACAATTGTAGCAGCTTCAGCTACACTTGTACCAGCAGATTGCTTCAGAAAAGGAACATGTGGTATTTAAAAACTGTCAAACAGTTACATATGCTTTCCCTAATCAAAGGCGTGTGATTTCATTGTAAGCAAGCCTGCTCCCAAAGTAGGAAGAGATTACCTCCATGTTTGCCATTTCACTTCTGAACTTTTAACCAAAGATTGTATAAGTGCACTATAAATGGTGACATTAGCTACCATCCCAAATGATGCATTTTGAGGACTATTTGATAGTATCTTTTTTTTTTTGAACTAGTAAAACAATACAAACTGTAAAATATAGTGAGAATATTAGGGGACATTGATTCTGACATGGGTCCTAGTTCTTGGTTTTTGTCTTTGCTTCCCCACTGCCCCAGCTAAATAGTTTGGCAATGAAGTATTATTTAACTTTTCTATAAGATGATTTATGATGTCTTTTTATATGAAAAAATCTATAATCTATTGTCTTGACAAACAAAATTAACCACAGGAAATGTGCAAGATAGAGTACAGTTTCATTTTAGTATGATGAACACAAATGTTGGCCTTACATCAATGGAAATCTTAGGTCGTTCAAATTTTGACTTAAAATGAGGAATAATATAACCTTTCCTCTCCAATATTCTGGTTATTTCAACTACCCAAAGCCACACTTCTAAATAAATACAGACCAGAATTTTTACCCAGATACCCTGACTCTTGGGAAAATTACTTATGAATATAGGTCTGATCTCATAATATGGTATTATCTCTTAAGATATTTTCCTTTCTTGTCTTTGTAGATTTAGTCCAGTGGCCTAACAAGTACTGTGTTCTGTGTGCCAGTGTTAGAAGTGTTAAGGAGCATTACATCATAATGGTTCACAAGCATGGAAATTACCTGGGCCCTAGGAGTTAGAAATAACATAA
This sequence comes from Felis catus, assembly GCF_018350175.1. Taxonomy (NCBI): domain Eukaryota; kingdom Metazoa; phylum Chordata; class Mammalia; order Carnivora; family Felidae; genus Felis; species Felis catus. The sequence goes on along the minus strand of NC_058373.1, from coordinate 108,801,249 downwards.
TGGTGAAACTATTTTGGATACATACTTACTGATTTTTTAAAAATACTTTTAAATACTTCTTTTAGCACCTTCCATAGAAACTTCCTAAAGCCTTGTAGCCTAATTGCCTAGTCTTCATACTGTGACACATTTTTAGAAAGCTGACTCTGAAAATATTGAAATATAACACAAGTCTCCGCTTTAGGCTTCCTCGAAGAAGCAACATAGTGATTTTCCTAAGTGCTTTATACAAATGAACTTCCTACCAACCCTCATTGAATAGCTGTCCTCTCACCAATTTCATCTTGGTAGTAATAATGGCTTCTTCTGTCTTCACTCTCCATGAAGCCTGCCCACATTCTCTGGACATGAAGAAAAAAGTGTTGTTTTTCACGTATCACAAGTGATAGGACAGTAAAAGCAGCAGTCAGAACAACATATTTTGACCACAAACATGTGTTTACTCCTAGTGTTACTAAATTTTGTTTTGCTAAGAAAGATACATAATTTAAAGCCAATTAGAGTGGGGCAGGGGTGGGGTGCTGGGTGGATCAGTCAGTTAAACGTCCAACTTTGGCTCAGGCCATGATCTCGCGGTCCGTGAGTTCGAACCCCGCATGCTCAGAACTCTGTGCTGACAGCTCAGAGCCTGAAGCCTGTTTCAGATCCTGTGTCTCCCTCTCTCTCTGACCCTCCCCCATTCATACTCTCTCTCTGTCTCAAAAATAAATAAACGTTAAAAAAAATAAAAAAAAAATTAAGCCAATTGGAAGTTGTATCTATCAAATACACAGACCTTTGGGTCAAATTAGCCAATAAGAGAAAAGTCCACATCTCATATAAAACAAAATTGGGAAGATGGACTAGTAAGGACGAGGCCTTCGATTTTTGTTCCAGATATCTATTATCAAACAACAAACAAATTTAGTGGAATAAGAACAACTACCATTTTATCTTTCCCACAGGTTCTTTCCATTAAGAATGTGGACAAGGCATTACATGGAGGATTTGTCTGTGATTCATAATGTCTGGAATCTCAGATGGGAAGCCCTGAATGCTTGGAAATGAAGCAAATTGCTGGGAACAAGAACCACCTGGAGGTTTTCTCACTAGTGTCTGGCACTAGGGGGATACCTTCAAAGGCTGGGCTTTTAACAAGAGGACCTAGCAGTGGTCTCTACATGTGGTCTGGATTTCTCAGTATGGCAGATGGGTTCCAAGGAAAAACATCTAGGGAGAGAGTGTCAGGAATGCAAGCATGCCAAGGAAGTAAGGCAGAAACTGCAGTCTCCTTTAACCCAGCCCTGCAAGCATGACTTTCACTGCATTTTATTACTAACAAGTGTGCCACTGAAAGCAGAGGGTATTAAATTCTACCTCTTAAAGGAGAAGTAGCAAAGTAGCACAGAAAAAATATGTGACGGGGAAAATTATTATGGTCTTCCTTGAAAGCACAAACTTCTACAGACTGTGATGACAAAAATGGTTAGAAATGACTCTAAGACTTACTGGCTACTGTGATGGAGTGGGAATGTTGAAGAATCCACCTGGTTTGTCTGGATGACTACACAGTATGTGACTCAACTCTCTATCTTGACTTTGTTTGCATTTAAAGAAAAGTCACTAATAGCACACCCAAAGCCATTGGCCTTCACCTCAAGGGGATCTCACAAACTATGGGAATATCCTGCTGTTGAAACTAAAGGTAGGAGGTGGGGCAAGCATTTGGTCTATTACTTCTTTAAGTATTGAACCCCCACAAACTTCTCTTTTATTGTTTAATATAATGAATACTGTTCAATCCCTTTGATTGTGGTTGAACAGAAAATATTAACATAAGTATTTTATGACTTCCATTGCAACATACCAGCAGCTCCCATGAAACCAACTGGTTATAATTTCAAACTCAATTTTTGTCCCATTAGATCACACCATCGCTCCAGGCACATATATATGGGTTAAGTGGGAAGGGGGGTAAAAAAAAAAGAACGTAGCAAGATTTTAACCACAATAATTAAAAGAACCATAATTATAGTGACAATGAAGGGAAACAAAAGAATATGAAGCAATAAGAGAAGTCTTGATTTGGGATATTTTTCATTTTAAGGGGAAAATTTATGTCCAAGTACAGTTTATGTGAAACAATTTCATTATCATTTGAAAAAAGAACTCTTATCTCTCAGTCAAGTGAACACTAACCATGTACCAACTGATACGAAATGTCAAAGTTAAAATACAGTATGCTCACATGAGCACAAAGAGACATTAGAAGTAACCTTTAGGAACTCTGGTGTTCTTATAACTAATGCATTAACCCATTTATTTAAGAAAAGGTCAACATAATGGAGCATTAGGAGAGTAATAAAGTTCTCCCCTGCTATTCAAAATGTCAGGATAATGCTGGACTCTGCAATTTGATAATTAGAAGAAATAATGTTCACTCACAGAGTCCCCCTTAGGATCTCTTGTAGGGCTGGTTTAGTGGTGATAAATTCCTTCAGTTTTTGTTTGGGAAGACCTTTATCTCTCCTTCTATTGTGAATGACAGACTTGCTGGGTAAAGGATTCTTGGCTGCATATTCTTTCTGTTCATCACATTGAAGATTTCCTGCCATTCCCTTCTGGCCTGCCAAGTTTCAGTAGATAGGTCTGTTACTACCCTTATGTATTACCTTTGTAAGTTAGGGCCTGTTTATCCCTAGCTGCTTTCAGAATATTCTACTGTACCAATGATGTTTACTTTATTTAAAATAGTTAATAACATACTTTATCTCATTGGTCAAAAGACTTTCCATTATATCCTCTTCCATTTAATAAATATGTTGTTCAGATGTGTTTCTAATGTTTGACACTCACTCCTCCTACTACCCAACCCCCTTTCAAAATAATGGGGAGCTTACATATCAATTAGATTCTTGCTGCAAAAGAGAAAAAAATATTGTGTCCTATCTGTTCACCATTAACCAATCAATATATTCTAAATATCATTTATTAGTTTGAGATGTTTTAGGCAATTATTGAATTTCATAGCAGAGTAGTAGGACTAACTTAGATTTATATCTTGCATTCCATCTATTTGCTATGTAACCCTGAGAAAATGACCCCATATTTCTGAGCTATAAGACTCTTATCTGACAATTACATTAAACTACTTCAGGGGCGCCTGGATGGCTCAGTCGGTTAAGCGTCCGACTTCGGCTCAGGTCATGATCTCACGGTCTGAGTTTGAGCCCCGCGTTGGGCTCTGTGCTGACAGCTCAGAGCCTGGAGCCTGCTTCAGATTCTGTGTCTCCCTCTCTCTCTGACCCTCCCCCGTTCATGCTCTGTCTCTCTCTGTCTCAAAAATAAATAAACATTAAAAAAAATTAAACTACTTCATACAGTTTTGGAGGGAATATTAAATAATATTATGCATGCAAAAACACTTAGAATTCCTTGCAGCTCTCATGAACTTACTAAAGGACCTTCATTATTATTGCTAATGAAATCTGTGGTCCATAAAAACATCTATTATTTAGCCAACACTAATTTGAAAAAATTTCATAGAAAAGATTTATACCTAAGATGGAGAAAGCTGAAAGCTTTTCAGTCAGCCAATACTCCCTTCTCCCTTCAAAATGACCAAATTACAAAATCATAACTTTTCTTGAAGCCATTAGAGAATTAAAGTTAAGTCTGAACATAGACTGAAATCCAAGGAAATCAGGCTTCTCCAGGAAGAGATGTGGTAGGAAAGCTGCCCCCACTGTGGCCGAACACTGGAGGCTCTGGGTACCTAACTAGCAGGTAAGAACCACTTAAAATGTTAATGAATTGCTAAAGGCTGAATGTCAGGTTGTGTGAGTATAACACCTCTGGTAGTCCAGTTCCAGCCACTCAAGCTTTTTACTATGGAAGTCTACTGGGCATATAGGGGAAAGATTGGAGGCACAGAGCCCCTTTGTCATAAAGATCGCCAAAGGCAGAGTAGAAGGTGCTATGGAAAAGGCACAAAGTTCTTCCAACAATTTTTTTTTTCCTGAAAATAAAATAAGAATCCTAAGCCACTGATGAGGAATAGCAAACTGTGTCTGCCCCTGGGGTAAAATTCAAGTAGGGAAATGATAAATGAAAAAAACAAAAACAAAAACAAAAACTACCACTAAGAGAGGAGCCAGAAGCAGTCCAAGGCCCATGATTTTATACCAACATTAGAGACCTCCTAACATGGAAGGAAGGACAGAGAATTCTCACTGAAGACATGATGCAGAGTTTGACAGCTACAGGAAACAGGGGAGGATGGCTGAGAAAACCCAACCATGAAACACAAGAAACAAGGCCTGCCTAAGACTGTGGCATGGCAAGGAGTTCTAACATCCACCACCAGACTGGCTATCATCAAGAAATAGGCAGCAACAGTCTACAAAGGGGAGAGAGGCAGGTCCTATAGACATTCTTCATGGTGCATATTCACAGGAAAGGCTGAAAGCCAGAGTGGAACTGCAACACTGAGAAGAACCTTCTTCATCCAAGCTCCCATGCTAAGCACATGGTTAACACTAAAGCATTAAAATCCAGTTAGGTAATGAAGGAAACAATATCAACAAATTCCAAACACACACTCTGATTAGGTTGAGTCAACCCCCAACACTAATGGTGTAGCAGAAGAAATGAGGCTATTTATCATGGTCTCTACTTTCTACACAGACATACAACATTCAATTACAAATTAGATAAACACAAGGAGAAAAAGGAAATCTCTGTCAACAAATGAAATAATTTACAGAAAAAGACTCCCACATGACCCAGATGACAGAACCACAGGGCAGTGACTTTCAAGTAACTGTGATTAATATGTTGAAAGCTCTAGTGGAAATAGTGTGAAAAATGCATGAATATCATTTCATGAAAGTTGTGACACTATGAGAACAAATAAAAACAGAAATAATGAGGATGAGGAAAAGAAGGGGGTATTAGTAATAATAATGTAACTGAGATAAAGAACTCCTTCCATTGATGCATCAAGAGAATTGACCAAGCCAAGGAGAGAATCTGTAGACTTAGAAGACAGATCAAGAGAAATTACCCAAAATAAAACACAAAGAGGAAAACAGGCATTAACAAGAAAAGCTGAGATTACCCAAGAGATACAGAATAATTTCATAAAAATCTAACACATGTAACTGAAATCCCAGAGAAGAAAGTGAGCAAAAAAATTTTTTTTGAAGCAATAATCACAGAAAAGTTTAGAAAACTAGTGAAAAACATAAACCATAAATCTGAGAAGCTCATAGAAGACCAAAAACAATAAGCACCTAAAGAAACACACTTAAACATATATTAAAAATACTGAAACCAAAACTTAAGAAAAATCTTGACAACAGCTAGAGAGGAACCAAAACACACACACACACACACACACACACACACACACACACACACACACACGAACAAAAATAAGAATTAGAGCTCTTACTGTCAGAAACTATGCAAACCAAAAAGGAGTGGCCATTTTAAAGTACTGAACAAAAACTATCAAGTGAGATTTCTATATTCAGCAAAAATACTTTTCAGATATGACTACAAGTAAAAGCTGTTTCAAAAAGACAGACATAGAGGGGTGCTGGGTGGCTCAGTTGGTTAAGCACCCAACTCTTACTTTCAGCTCAGGTCATGGTCTCATGGTTGTGAGAGGAAGCCCCGCAATGGGTTCTGTGCTGGGTGTGGAGCCTGCTGGAAATTCTCTCCCTCCCTCTCCCTCTGTCCCTTCCCAACTCATGCAGCTCTCTCTCTCTCTAAAATACATGAGAGAGACAGAGAGAGAAAAGAGAATTCATTCATTGATTTGAGACTTGTGCTTTAAGAAAGTTTAGTTAAAATTTTTCATCCAGCAGGAAAATTATACCAGATAGGAATTTAGATCTAAAAAAACAGATAAAGCACTCCAATAATGTTTGACATGAACATAAATATAGAAACACCATATTTTCTCATTTTAAAGTGTTTTAAAAGGTAATTGATTGTCAAAGGCAATAATATATTGAAGATTTATAGCATAGATAAAGCAAAATATATAACAGGAATGCCAAAAATATGGTATAAGTAAATTAAAAGTAAAATCAGGAAAAGACAAGAATGTTCTCACCAGTCTCACCAAGTGGATATAAGTTAATATTTGGCAATAAAAGCACCAAATAAAATTAAGTACTAAGGTATGAATCTAATAAAATGGGTACTCAGTTTATATGTTGAACACTTTTGTTTTTAATATGATTTTTTTTCAAGTTAGCTAACATACATTGTATACAGTGTGCTGTTGGTTTCGAGGGTAGATTCCTGAGTTTCACTGCTACATACAACACCCAGTGCTCATCCCAGCAAATGCTGGGAAAAAGTCCATTTTCTCCTTCCCCCTACCATCAACTGTTTGTTCTCTGTATTTAAGAGTCTCTTATGGGTTTGCGTCCCTCTCTGTCTGAAACTACAAAACACTGATGAAAGAAGATTTTGTAAAGAAATGGAAATATATATCGTACTCATGAATTAGAAGACTCAAAATTAAAACATGATTCCCCCCAATTTGAGAATATATCAGATGCAATCCTGATCAAAATCCCTACAAGTTTTAATTTTTTTTTTGTAGATATCAACAAGCTTACTATAAAATCTGTTCAGAAAAGCAAAGAAACTAGAAATCTGAAAGGAGAAACAAAAACAATGTGGGAGGATTCATCACATTCCGTTTACGGTAATCAAGTGAGTGTGGTAAAGAATTTATGGTAATCAAGTGAGTGTGGTATTGGTGAAAGTTTAGAAATATATGTACCAATGGAAAAGAACAGAGTCCAAAATTAGAGTCACGCAAATATTGTCAACTTGTTTTTGACAAAGGTGCAAAAGTAATTCAATTGATGATAGTTTTCAAAAATTTTTTTCAATGTTTATTTATTTTTTAACATTTATTTATTTTTGAGACAGAGAGAGACAGAGCATGAATGGGGGGAGGGCCAGAGAGAGAGGGAGACACAGAATCTGAAGCAGGCTCCAGGCTCCGAGCTGTCGGCACAGAGCCTGATGCGGGGCTCGAACTCACGGACCGTGAGATCGTGACCTGAGCGAAGTCGGACGCTCAACTGACTGAGCCACCCAGGCGCCCCAATGTTTATTTATTTTTGAGAGAGAGAGACAGACAGAGACAGAGTGCTAGCAGGGGAGGGGCAGAGAGACAGAGAGAAAGACAAAGAATCCAAAGCAGGCTCCAGGCTCTGAGCTGTCAGCACAGAGCCCAGTGTGGGGCTCAAACTCACAAGCAGTAAGATCATGACTTGAGCTGAAGTCAGGATACCCAACTGACTGAGCCACTCAGGCACCTCCAGTTGATGACAGTTTTAATTTAAAAGATTAAGAATAATATTTTCAACAAATTGTACTGGAATAATTGGACATAATATACAAAAAATTAAAGGCCTTTAATGTATACCTCATGCCTTACACAAATTTACTCAAAATGGATTAAATTTATAAATGTAAATTTTTAAACTATAAATTCTAGATGAGAACAAACGGAAAAATTTGTGAGCCTGGGTTCAAGGGCAACTTTTTAGATACAATAAAAAAAGCAAGGGGATCTCATTAAAACAAAACAAAACCCAAATACCTTTGAAAATGAAACCATCAAAAACATCATTAAGGAAATGAAAAGTCAATCCACAGATGGAGAAGTAATTTTTGGAAATCACATATCTGATAAAGAACTTGTATTCCAAAATATATAAAGAACTATTAAAAATCAGTAAGAAAACAAACTATGCAATAACAATAATATGGGCAGACACTTCACTAAAGATTATATGAGATTTCCAGGGAAAGTTGCTGAGTAGGAGGATCCTAGGCTCACTTTGTCCCACAGATACACCTAGATAGCATCCACACCAGTGTAAATAACCCAGAAAATGACCAGAACACTGGCAGAACAGACTCTCAACATAGCTGAACACAGAGAAGAGGCCACAACTAAGAGTGTAGAAAGGGTAGAGACACAGTAGGCAGCCAAAGGGACTCAAGACTGTTCACTGGAGGGAGGGATGCCATGGGTATAGACAGGGGAGAGCAGCAGACCCCATACCAGGCACCCCAGGCATGAGGGACCCCATATTGGAAAGACAAATCCCCATAACATTTGGCTTTGAAAAACATTTGGCTTTGAAAATCAGTGACACTTAATACCTGGAACTTTAAAAATTAGCAGGCATGCCTCTGGGAGAGGCAGGAGGGCAACAGGGAACTGAGTCCTTGCCCTTAAAGAGACAGAACAACAAACAGCCCCACTGAGATACAGCATAGAAGCAGCAATTTAAAAAATTTCTGGGGTATATGAGATTTAGTTAGTATTCTCAGGGTATGAGCTGGAGAGGAAAGGATCTTCGTGACATTTCTCCAGAACAAAAGAATTGACAGACACCACTTTTCTCCCCTCCTGCCAGTCTAGATAAACGGACACCTGCAGAAACCAGCATAGTGCCAACACTCTCCACCTAGCTTCTTAACAATAAGCCCGATCCCACAGTATTCTACAGAACAGGATTTGCCCCAGGTAGCTGTAGCCCTCTTCATGCAGTAAGTCTGCACAGACCTTGCAGGCACCTTGAACCCTGCCCTTGCATCTTCCTGTGGACCTACACCTCTAATATCCCCTTGGCTGGAGCCCATCCAAAGCCCACCCAAAAAGCCACAACCCTTGCAGTGTGCAAGGAGCCCTGACAGGGGCCAGCACCACTCCAAAGTGACTCCTGCTCCAGAGAGAGGGGAAGATAACTACATAGTTCCACTGTGGCCCCAGCAGGGAGCTAGAGGTGGACTTCTGGTCCAATTGCAGGCCCTGCTCAGCCATGAAAGCTTCTCAGCGGGAAATCCAGGGAGAGCACCCTTCAGTTCTGGCAAAGGCCTAGTCTGACTCAACTCAAACTAAGGTGGACCCAGACTGGCTCACTAACAATGCAAGGATCAAACTCTGCCCACAGAGGCAAAGAGAGCCACTGAATACAACTGGACTGAAGAAAAACGTGACTTAACCGCAACAGTAAGGCACATGCAACACACATAGGAGACACCCTGAAGCACCAGATTCCGGTGAACACAGGACATTGCACTGCTGGGTACTACAGAATCTCTTCTTCATAAGGCCACTACTTTCAAGATCAAGAGACATAGCTGACTTTCCTAACACACAGAAACAGACACTGAGAATTAGACAAAATGAGGAGGCAGAGAACATGCCCTAAATGAAAGAACAAAACAAAATCACAGCAAAATTGCAAAACAAAAGAAAGATAAGTAACATGTTATAAACACGTTTAAAGCAAATGGTCATAAAGATAATCACTAGATGAGAAAAAAGCGAAGGACCTCAGTGAGACCCTCAACAAAGAGAAAACATAAAAAAAAAGAACCAATCAGAGATGAAGAATCCAATAAATGAAATTAAAAATACACTAGAGGGAATAAATAGCAGACTAGAGAAAGAAGAACAGATAAGTAACCTGGAGGATAAAGTAATGGAAAACAATCAATCTGAACAGGAGACAGAAAAATAACAACAAATGAACATAGATTCAAGGAACCCAACAACACCATCAAGTGTAGTAACATTCACATTAGGGATCCAAAAATGATCCAAGAGAGAAAAGGGGGCAGAAAAGTCATTTGAAGAAATAATAGCTTAAAACTTCCCAAGTCTGGAAAAGGAAACACAAAGCCAGATACAAGAGGCACAGAGAGCTGCAACAAAATCAACCAAAGGACGTTCCCACCAAGACACATAGCAATTAAAGTGGCAAAAAGTAGTGATAAAGCAAGAATTTTAAAATCAACAAGAGAAAAGAAAACCGTTACATACAGAAGAAACTCCTATAAGGCTATCTGCTGATTTTTCAGAGAAACTCTGCAGGCCAGAGGGGGTTGCATGATATATTCAAAGTGCTGAAAGAAAAAAACCCTGCAAAAAGAATACTCTATCCAGCAAGGCTATCACTTAGAATAGAAGGAGAAATGAAGAGCTTCCCAGACAAAAGTTAAAGGAATTCATCACCACTGAACCAGCCTTACAAAAAATATTAAAGGACATTTTTTTAAGTGGAAAGGAAAACCATAAACAGAAGTAAGAAAAGTAGAAATTATAAAAGCAGTAAAATCAACCATATTTATAAAAATCACTCAAAGGACTCACAAAATAAAATGATGTAAATTATGACACCATAGTACCTAAAACATGATGGGGGCAGTAAAAACATAGTGCTTTTAAAATGGGTTCAAGAGAACTATAGAGAAATATGGCAGCATAGGAGGACTCTGGGCTCACCTTGTCCTGCTGATTGCTTAGATTCCACCCACATCTGCCTAAATAACCCAGAAAACCACCGGAAGACTAGCAGAGCAGACTCTCTGGAGCCAAGAGTAGACAAGAGGCTCACGGAAGAGGGTAGAAAGGGCAGAGAGGCGGTGTGTGCTACGCAGACTGGCGGGAGGGAGCTGGGGCAGTGGAAGGGCAGCCCGCCTGGCAAGGCAGAGCCCCCGAAGTCTGGCTTGCAAAAGCGGAGGGGCCAAACTCCGTGAGTTCTGACAGACAGCCGGACTTAACATCTGGAATGTTAAAGTCAACAGCTCTGCTCTTGGAGAGTGGGGAGGGTGAGAGGACACCAGGAGGGAGAGTTGTTGAGCCCAGGAAGACAGAGCTCAGCTTGGCGGGGGAACAAAGGCGCTGGCAAGCACCATTTCCATCTCCCATCCCCCAGCCAAAATTCCAAAGGGAACCAGCTCCCGTCACCAAACTTGCTTGCACCACACAAACACCCAATGCTATGTTTCTGTGGATCCATCCCTCTGACGGGGCCTGCCTCCCTCCTGGTACTGCAGGGCCCCTCCCGCAGGGGACCACTGACAGCAAAGTGAGCCTGCCCTTCCTGCCCCTGTGCACCTTGCAGATCCATCCTGTCTAATATGCCCTTGGCCAGATCCCATCAAAGCAGCACCACAAGCTTGGCAGTGTGCAAGCAGCCCAGACAGGGGCCACACCAAACCACAGTGAGTCCTACTCCTGGGAGAGGGGATGATAAGGTAGACACCAGTCTGACTGTGGCCCCAAGGTGGGCTGGGGGCAGACATCAGGTCCAACTGCAGCCCCACCCACCAACACAAGTTTCTCCAGACAGCACAGGGAAAGTGCCCTGCAGTTTGGAGATACCGCAGGGAATACCCAAAATGATGAAACGGAAGAATTCTCCTCAAAAGAAACTTCAGGAAGTAGCAACAGCTAACGAATTGATCAAAACTGATTTAAGCAATACAACGGAACAAGAATTTAGAATAATAGTCATGAAATTAATTGCTGGGCTTGAAAAAAGCATAGAGGACAGCAGAGAATCTATTGCTACAGAAATCAAGGGACTAAGAAATAGTCACGAGGAGCTAAAAAAATTCTTAAATGAGGTGCAAAATAAAATGGAGGTGGCCATAGCACAGATTGAAGAGGCAGAGGAGAGAATAGGTGAATTAGAAGATAAAATTATGATAAAAAGAAGAAGCTGAGAAAAGGAGAGAGAAAAAAAAATCCAGGAGTATGAGGGGAGAATTAGAGAACTAAGTGATACAATCAAACAGAAAAATATCCACAACATAGGAATTCCAGAAGAAGAAGAGAGAGAGAAAGGGGCTGAAGATGTACTTGAATATATCATAGCTGAGAACTTCCCTGATCTGGGGGAAGGAAACAGGCATTGAAATCCAACAGGCACAGAGAACTCCCTTCAGACATAACTTGAACTGATCTTCTGCACAACATATCACAGTGAAACTGGCAAAATACAAGGATAAAGAGAGAATTTTGAAAGCAGCGAGGGATAAACAGGCCCTAACATACAAAGATAACACATAAGGGTAGTAACAGACCTATCTGCTGAAAATTGGCAGGCCAGAAAGGAATGGCAGGAAATGTTCAATGTGATGAACAGAAAAAATATGCAGCCAAGAATCCTTTATCCAGCAAGTCTGTCATTCACAAAAGAAGGAGAGATAAAGGTCTTCCCAAACAAAAACTGAAGGAATTCATCACCACTAAACCAGCCCTACAAGAGATCCTAAGGGGGACTCTGTGAGTGAAATGTGACAAGGACCACAAAGTACCAGAGACATCACTACAAGCATGAAACCTACAGACATCACAATGACTCTAAACCCGTATGTTTCAATAGTAACACTGAATGTAAATGGACTAAATGCTCCAACCAAAAGATACAGGGTATCAGAATGGATTAAAAAAAATAAGACCCATCTGTTTGCTGTCTACAAGAGACTCATTTTAGACTGGAGGACACCTTCAGATTGAAAGTGAGGGGATGGAGAACTATCCATCATGCTACTGGAAGTCAAAAGAAAGCTGGACTAGCCATATTTATATCAGACAAACTAGACTCTAAATTAAAGGCTGTACCAAGAGATAAAGAAGGGCATTATATAATAATACAGGGTTTATCCATCAGGAAGAGCTAACAATTATAAATGTCTATGAGCCAAATACGGGAGCCCCCAAATGTATAAAACAATCACAAACATAAACAACCTTATTGATAAGGATGTGGTAATTGCAGGAGACTTTAATACCCCACTTATAACAATGCATAGATCATCTGGACACGGAATAAATAAACAAGGGCCCTGAATGATGCATTGGATCAGATGGACTTGACAGATATATTTAGAACTCTGTATCCCAAAGCAACAGAATATACTTTCTTCTCGAGTGCACATGGAACATTCTCCAAGACAGATCACATAGTGGGTCACAAAACAGCCCTTCATAAGTATACAAGAATTGAGATCATACCAAGCACACTATCAGACCACAATGCTATGAAACTTGAAATCAACCACAGGAAAAAATCTGGAAAACCTCCAAAAGCATGGATGTTAAAGAACATCCTACTAAAGAATGAATGGGTCAACCAGGCAATTAGAGAAGAAATTTAAAAATATATGGAAACAAATGAAAATGAAAATATAACAATCCAAATGCCTTGGAATGCATGCAGCAAAGGCAGTCCTGAGAGGAAAACACATTGCAATCAAGGCCTATCTCAAGAAATAAGAAAAATCCCAAATACAAAATCTAACAGCACACCTAAAGGAAATAGAAGCAGAACAGCAAACACCCCAAACCCAGCAGCAGAAGAAAAATAATAAAGATCAGAGCAGAAATAAACAATACAGAATCTAAAAAAACTGTAGAGAAGATCAATGAAACCAAGAGTTGGTTTTTTAAAAAAAATAAACAAAATTGATAAACCTCTAGCCAGGCTTCTCAAAAAGAAAAGGGAGATGACCCAAATAGATAAAATCATGAATGAAAATGGAATTATTACAACCAATCCCTCAGAAATACAAGCAATTATCAGGGAATACTATGAAAAATGGTATGCCAACAAACTGGACAACCTAGAGGAAATGGACAAATTCCTAAGCACCCACACGCTTCCAAAACTCAAACAGGAAGAAATAGAAAACTTGAACAGACCCATAACCAGCGGCGAAATTGAATCAGTTATCAAAAATCTCCCAACAAATAAGAGTCCAGGACCAGATGGCTTCCCTGGGGAATTCTACCAGACATTTAAAGCAGAGATAATACCTATCCTTCTCAAGCTGTTCCAAAAAAAGAAAGGGAAGGAAAACTTCCAGGCTCATTCTATGGAGCCAGCATTACTTTGATACCCAAACCAGACAGAGACCCAGCACAAAAAGAGAACTACAGGCCAATATCTCTGATGAAGATGGATGCAAAAATTCTCAACACGATACTAGCAAATTGAATTCAACAACATATAAAAAGAATTATTCACCATGAACAAGTGGGATTCATTCCTGGGCTGCAGGGCGGGTTCAACATTTGCAAATCAATCAATGTGATACATCACACTAAGAAAAGAAAATATAAGAACCATATGATCCTGTCAATTGATGCAGAAAAAGCATTTGACAAAATTCAGCATCCTTTCTTAATAAAAACCCTCGAGAAACTCAGGATAGAAGGAACATATTTAAACATCATAAAAGCCATTTATGAAAAGCCCACAGCTAATATCATCCTCAATGGGGAAAAACTGAGAGCTTTCCCCCTGAGATCAGGAACACGACAGGGATGTCCATTCTCACCGCTACTGTTTAACATAGTGTTGGAAGTTCTAGCATCAGCAATCAGACAACAAAAGGAAATCAAAGGCATCAAAATTGGCAAAGATGAAGTTAAACTTTCACTGTTTGCAGATCACATGATACTATACATGGAAAACCAGATAGACTCCACCAAAAGTCTGCTAGAACTGATACATGAATTCAGCAAAGTGGCAGGATACAAAACCAATGTACAGAAATCAGCTGCATTCTTATACACTAATAATGAAGCAACAGAAAGACAAAGAAACTGATCCCATTCACAATTGCACCAAGAATCATAAAATACCTAGGAATAAACCTACCCAAAGATATAAAAGATCTGTATGCTGAAAACTATAGAAAGCTTATGAAGGAAACTGAAGACGATACAAAGAAATGGAAAAACATTCCGTGCTCATGGATTGGAAGAATAAATATTGCTAAAATGTGAATACTACCCAAAGCAATCTACACATTCAATGCAATCCCAATCAAAATTGCAATCAAAATTGCACCAGCATTCTTCTCAAAACTAGAACAAGCAATCCTAAAATTTGTATAGAAACACAAAAGACCTTGAATAGCCAAAGTAATATTGAGGAAGACGACCAAAGTGGGAGGCATCATGATCACAGACTTTAGCCTCTACTACAAAGCTGTAATCATCAAGACAGCATGGTATTGGTACAAAAACAAACACATAGACCAATGGAACAGAGACTCCAGAATTGGACCCACAAAAGTAAGCCAACTAATCTTTGACAAAGCAGGAAAGAACATCCAATGGAAAAAAGACAGTCTCTTTAACAAATTGTGCTGGGAGAACTGGACAGCAACATGCAGAAGGTTGAAACTAGACCACTTTCTCACACCATTCACAAAAATAAACTCAAAATGGATGAAGGACCTGAATGTGAGACAGGAAACCATCAAAACCCTAGAGGAGAAAGCAGGAAAAACCCTCTCTGACCTCAGCCACAGCAATTTCTTACTTGACACATCTCCAAAGGCAAGGGAATTAAAAGCAAAAATGAACTATTGGGACCTCATGAAGATAAAAATCTTCTGCACTGCAAAGGAAACAATCAATATACTAAAAGGCAACAAACAGAATGGGAAAAGATATTTGCAAATGACGTATCGGATAAAGGGCTAGTATCCAAAATCTATAAGAAAACTCACCAAGCTCCACACCTGAAAAACAAATAATCCAGTGAAGAAATGGGCATAAAACATGAATAGACACTTCTCTAAAGAAGACATCCAGATGGCTAACAGGAACATGAAAAGATGCTCAACGTCACTCCTCATCAGGGAAATACAAATCAAAACCACACTCAGATACCACCTCACGCCAGTCAGAGTGGCTGCAACGAACAAATCAGGAGACTACAGACACTGGAGAGGATGTGGAGAAACGGGAACCCTATTGCACTGTGGTGAGAATGAAAACTGGTGCAGCCACTCTGGAAAACAGTATGCAGGTTCCTCAAAAAATTAAAAATAGGTCTACCCTATAACCCAGCAATAGCACTGCTAGGAATTTACCCAAGGGATACAGGGGTGCTAATGCATAGGGGCACCCTGTACCCTATACCCCAATGTTTATAGCAGCACTTTCAACAACAGCCACATTATGGAAAGAACCTAAATGTCCAACAACTGATGAATGGATAAAGAAGTTGTGGTTTATATATACAGTGGAATACTACTTGGCAATGAGAAAGAATGAAATATGGCCTTTTGTAGCAATGTGGATGGAACTAGAGAGTGTTATGCTAAGTGAAATAAGTCATACATATAAAGACAGATACCATATGTTTTCCCTCTTACGCGGATCCTGAGAAACTTGACAGAAGACCATAGAGGAGGGGAAGGGGGAAAAAAGTTAGAGAGGGAGGGAGGCAATCAATAAGAGATTCTTAAAGACTGAGAAGAAACTGAGGGTTGATGGGAGGTGGGAGGGAGGGGAAAGTGGGTGATGGACATTGAGGAAGGCACCTGTTGGGATGAGCACTGGGTGTTGTATGGAAACCAATTGGACAATAAATTTCATATTAAAAATGGGTTCAAAATTAATATAGAGATGGATATACGCATAAGATAACTAAATGGTAACCACAAACAAAAACTGGTAACAGATACACAAAATATAAAGACAAAGGAATCCAAGTACATCAGTAAAGAAAGCCAGCAAATGATGAGAGACAACAGCAAGAGAAAAAATAGAGAAGAACTTAAAAAAACAAACACAAAACTAATAACAATATAGCAATAAGTACATACCTATCAACAATTACTCGATTACATTGATGAATTAAATTGCTCCAATCAAAAGATATAGGGTGACAGAATGGATAAAAAAAATAAGACTCATCTGTATGCTGCCTACACGATACTCATTTCAGACCTCAAAAACATGAAGATTGAAAGTGAAGGGATGGAAAAGCATTTATCATGCAAATGAAAGTGAATGGAAAGCCAGGGTAGCAATACCTACATCAAACAAAATAGACATTGAAACAAAGACTATAACGAGACACAAATAAGGACACTATATGACCATGAAAGGAACACTCCAACAAGAGGATAAAACAATTGTAATTCTTTAAGCACACAAATAAGTAAAGCATCAAATAACAAACATAAAGGAAGTAATAGGTAATAATACAATAATGGTAAGTAATTTTAACCCCCCACTTACATAAAGAGATAGACCATCTAAACAAGAAAACAGGGCTTTAATGACACATTGGACCAGATGTATCTAATGGATATATTCAGAACATTCCATCCTAAAACAGCAGAATGCACATTCTTTTCAAGCAGCGTGGAACATTCTCTAGAATAGATCACGTTAGGCCACAGTAGTCAAAAATCTCCCAGCAAACAAAAGTCCAGGGCCAGATGGCTTCTACCAGACCTTTAAAGAAGAGTTAATACTTATTCTTTTCAAACAATTCCAAAAAAATGAAATGGAAGGAAAACTTCCAAATTCATTCTATAAAGCCAGTATTACCCTGATTCCAAAACCAGACAAAGACTCTACTAAAAAAGAGAACTACAGGCCAATATTTCTTACAAACATGATTGCAAAATTCTCTACAAAACAAGTTTCAACAAATTCAAAGAGACTGAGGTCATACCATGCATCTTTTCTGATCACAATGCTATGAAACTATAAATAAACCAGAAGAAAAAATCTGCAAAGAACACTAATACACGGAGGTTAAATAGCATGCTACTAAGAGTGAATGGATCAACCATCAAAGAGGAAATAAAAATTACATGAATAAAAATGAAAATGAAAACATAACAATCCCAAATCTTTAAGATGCAGCAAAAGTTGTTCTAAGAGGGAAGTTTTCAGCAATACAGTCCTACCTCAGGAAGAAAAATATCAAACAACCCAACCTTATACCTAAAGGACCTACAAAAAGAACAAAACCAAAAACCAGTAGAAGAAAGGAAATAATAAAGGTTAAAGATTACAGTAGAAATAAATTTAATAGAAACAAACAGAAAGCAATAGAGCAGGTCAATGAAACCAGGAGCTGGTTATTTCAAAAGATCAACAAAATAGAGGGGCGGGGGGAGATGAGAGAGAGTGAGAGAGAGAGAGAGAGAGAGAGAGAGAGAGGGCTCAAATGAAAAAAAAAATCACAAATGAAAGAGAAGTAACAATCAACACCACAGAAACACAAAGGATTTTAAGAAATATTATGAAAAATTATATGACAACGAGCTGGACAACCTAGAAGAAAGGGATAAATGCCTAAAAACATGTGACTTCCCAAAACTCAATCAGGAAGAAATAGGAATTTTGAACAGACCAATTATTGCAATGAAATTAAACAAGTAACCACAAAAATCCCAACACACAAAAGTCCAAGACCAGATGGCCTCACAGGTGAATCCCACTAAAGATTTAAAGAAGAATAATATGTATTCTTCTCAAACTATGCCAAAAAACAGAAGAGGAAGGAAATTCATTGTACAAGGCATCCATTACCCTGATACCAAAGCCAGATAGACACTATAAAAAAAGAGAACTACAGGCCACTATTTCTGAAGAACATAGATGCAAAAATCCTCAACCAAACAGTAGGTAACCGAATCCAAGAATACATTCAAAGTTCATTACTGGGATCAAGTGAGATGTATTGCCAGGATGCAAGGGTGGTTCCATATTTGCAAAACAATCAACATGATACATCACATCAACAAGAGAAAAGATAAAAACCATATGATTGTTTCAATGGATACAGAAAAAGCATTTTACAAAATACAACATCATTCATGATAAAAATCCTCAACAATATGTTAAAAGGGAACATACCTCAACCAAATAAAGGTCATATATGAAAAATCCACAACTAACGTCATACTCAATGGTAAACAACTGAGGGCTTTTCTCCTAAAATCAGGAACAAGACAAGGATGCCCATTCTCACCACTTTCATGCAACATAGTACTTACTGTAAGTCCTAGTGACAACAATCAGACAACCAAAAGAAATAAAAGGCATTCACATTGTGAAGGAAAAAATAAAACTTTCACCATATGCAGATGACATTATACTATATATAGAAAACCCTAAAGATTCCACTAAAAAAATACTAAAACTGATCAATGAATCTATAAAGTCACAGTATACAAAACAAATATACAGAAATCCATCGCATTTCTATACACTAATATTAAGGTAGCAGAAAGAGAAATTTAGAGAACAATCTCATTTACAATTGTACCAAAAATAACAAAATACCTAGGGAAAAACTTAACCAAAGGATTGAAAGGCCTGCACTCTGAAAACTATTTTAAAAAGATGAAAGAAATTTAAGATGACACAAACAAATAGGACATGCTCATGAATTGGAAGAACAAATATGGTTAAAAAGTTCATACTACCCAAAGCAATCTACAATTTAATGCAATCTCTTTCAAAATGCCATGAGCATTTTTCACAAACTAGAACAAATAATTCTAAAATCTGTATGGAAACACAAAAGTAGCCAAATACCCAAAGCAATCTTGAAAAAAGAAGAACAAAATCGGAGGTATCACAATCCCAGATTTCAAGATATACCACAAAACTATAACAAACAAAATAGTGTAGTATTAGCATATAGTGTAGTATTAGACACACAGATCAATGTGACAGAATACGGAGTCCAGAAACAAACACTCAATTTTCTGGTCAATTAATCTTCAACAAAGGAGGCAAGAATATGCAACGGGAAAAAGACAGTCTCTTCCACAAATGGTGTTGGGAAAACTGGATCACTACATGCAAAAGAATAAAACTGGACAACTTTCTTACATCATACACAAAAATAAACTCAAAATGGTTTAAATATGGGACCTGAAACCATAAAAATCTTAGAAGAGAGCACAGACAGTAATTTCTCAGACACTGGCCACAACAATATTTTTCCAGATATATCTCCTCAGGCAAGGGAAACAAAAGCAAAAATAAACTATTGGGACTATATAAATTAAAAACTTCTACACAGCAAAGTAAACAATAAAACAAGAAGACAATCTACTGGATGGGAAAAGATATTTTCAAATGATATATCGAATAAGGTGTTAGTATCCAAAATACATAACATATACAACTCAACACTGGAAAAAAAAAACAATCCAATTAACAAATGATCAGAAGACATGGACATTTCTCCAAAGAGGACATACAGATGGCCAATACACACATGAAAAGATACTCAAGATCACTAATCATCATAGAAATGCAAATCAAAACACCACAATGAAGTATAACCTCACCCTTGTCAGAATGGCTAAAATCAAAACCAACAAGTGTTGGTGAGGGTATGGAGAAAAAGAAACCCTAGTGTTCTGTTGGTGGCAATGCAAACTGGCATAGCCAGTATGGAAAACAGTATGAGTGTTCCCCAAAAAGTTAAAAATGGAACTACCATATGATCCATTGTTTCCACTGGTGTATATTTATCCAAAGAATATGAAAACACTAATTTGAAAATACATGCACCCCATTGTATTGCAACAGGATTTACAACAGCCAAGATGTGGAAGTAACCCTTGACAGATGAAAGGATAGAGAAGATATGGTGTGTTTATGTATACAACATATACAGTATTACCTAGCCATACAAAAATAAAATCTTGCCATTTGTAACATGAATGGGTCTAGTTGGTATATTACTAAGTGAAGCCAGTTATCAAAAGACAAATACCATATGATTTCACTCATATATGGAATTTAGAATGAAACAAATAGACAAACCAAAAAACGGAGTCTGAAACTAGAGAGAACAAACTGATGGTTACCAGAGGGAAAGCGGGTAGGGATGGATGAAATAAGTGAAGGGGATTAAGAGTACAATTACCTTACTGAGCACTGAGTACTGTAAAGAATTAAGTAATTATATTGTACACCTTAAATTAACATCATATGTTAATTATGTTGGAAGTAAAATTTTAAAGAATAAAAAATTTTAAAATGATTAAAGGAATGACTAACAAGCACATAAAAATGCTCAGCATCATTAGCTACAGGGAAATACAAAGTGAGATACTAGTACACACTTATTAAAGTAACTAAAATTAAAAAGATGGATCAATACAAAATTTGGTGAGGATTTAAAAAAACTAGAACTCTCATACACTGGTGGTACAAATGTGAAACAATGCATTCAATTTGAAAAAGTTTGGCAATTTCCTGTAAAGTTAAATATACACTTACTATTTGATCTAGCCATTCCACTCCGAAGATTTTATCCAATGGAAATTAAAGTATATCTCCATTTTAAGACTTGTGTCTGAATGTTTAAATAAGATTTGTAATAGTAAAAAACTAGAAACAATCCAAATATCCATCAACTAGTGAATATTAATAGATCAACTGTAGCATATCCATACAATGGGATTCTATGTAGCAATAAAAAGAAATAAACAACATGAGTGATTCTGAAAATAATCAGGTTGGATCTTAAAATGCCAGTTAGATGTGTACATAGTTCATGGTTCCACTTATGTAAAATTCTAAAAAAAATATAAACTAAATCTGTTGGAAAATAAGTTAGTTCCTGAGGATGAATAACAGAGAGGGAAGGGCAGCATTAATAAGGGACACAAGGAAATATTTTCAGATGTCCATAATCTTGAGTATGATGATGATTGCAAGAGTGTATACATATATGTCCAAACTAGCCATATTGTGCAATTTAAGTATGCGTAGTCTTCTGAATCACATTTATGCCTCAATAACACCATTACATAAGAAACTGCAACAAGTCCATACATGTATTTACTTAGCAAGATTTAAAAAAAATTAATTTAATCCAAATATAATTAATATACAATATTATATTACTTTTAGGTGTACAATATAGGGAATGTGCTGATTCTACACATTACTCAGCACTCATCATGATAGGATACTCTTAATTCCCTTCACCTATTTCACTCACCCACCCACCCAACCCCTCTCAACCCTGGCAAGCACCAGTTTGTTCTCTATATTTAAGAACCTGGTTTTTTCCCTCTTCTCTTGTTCCTTAAATTCCACATGAGTGAAATAATATAGTATTTGTCTTTCTCTGACTTATTTCACTTTGCATTATATCCTCTAGATCTATCCATGTTGTTACAAATGGCAAGATTTTATTCTTTTTTATGGCTGAATAATATTCCATTGTGGATGGGTGAGTGTGTGTGTGTGTGTGTGTGTGTGTGTGTGCGCGTGTGTGTGACACACCACATCTTCTCTATCCATTCATCTATTGGTGGACACTTGGGCTACTTCCACATCTTGGCTATTGTAAAAAATGCTGCAATAAACAATGGGGTGCATATATCTTTTCAAATTAGTGTTTTTATTTTCTTTGGGTAAATACCCAGGTGTAGAATTATGGATCATACGGTAATTCTATTTTTAATTTTCAGAGAGGTCTCCATACTCTTCTACAGGGACTACTCAGAAAGATTAAATGTAAACTAAAAGTAGCACTTCTCCACCCCAAGAGTCACTCAATTTTGAATATTCACAGAGTCCTTGAGATGCAGATTCAACTTCCTAATCAGCACCATTTTTCAAACCTTTGATTTTTTTTAATTTCCTTTTTTTTTTCAAACATAGGAAGTGTAGGCCAAAAGCAGCCATCCCATGCCATCAGTCAGGCTTTGTCTTTAATATTTAATTAAGGAAGGAAAGAGAAGATCATTTGATTCTTTGCCCCCATCAATTATTTTTGCTTCAAACAGCTAAAGTACTTCAGAAAGGGACATTGTTAGTTAAATCACACAAATATTGAGCAATTCACACCTACTTTCTGTAATCATGGCCTACACTTGGTTCACAGCCTGCATGAGGCAAGGGTTGGGAGGAAGAAGACCGCTAAGCAATATAGACAGCTGTGCCAAAGCATACACAAAGGCATCATTTGTACTTAACAATTGTTAACATTGATTATTTAATATTTACTATACATGACAGACACTGGGCTAAGTGTTTCAAATGCATACTCTTTTACAATCCCCATTCCTATTCTTTGAGCTATTGGTTTTTTTCTTAGCATCATAATCTTCATTTTATACATAAGAAGCTTGAAACTCAGAAGGCTTAAGACCCTTGCCTAAAATCACAAAGCTTATAAATGAGGGATGAGTCACATTTCAAATCCATACCTGCTTTGATTCTAAAATGAGTGGACTCAACTGCTATGCAATATGGCCTCCCCATTTAAAGCCTACCCTATTCTTTGGAGGCGCTCTCTCCAAAATGTCAGTCCTGGTGGAGAATCAAAGGAAAACCAAGAGGAGAGAGAAAATACACCCTGTTGAGAAGAAAATAAATTCTGTGAGTAAAGGATCCACAACTGTCTTTGGCAAACTTTAGCTTGTGGTACTGTGCCTGTTGCATATTATTAGGCACTTAATATTTGCTGAACTGAATAGCTGAAGTGTAGCGCTTCTTTTTGTTCTTGGTCTTTTTGAACTAACCATTCTTCATTCAAAGCCATGAATATGTAACACTTTCTGTGGGAGAAACAGGCATGTGCTAAAAGTACTGTTCTGAATACAGATACAACAAACATTCCAGTGGATGGCCAACTGTTAGCAGTGCAGACCCCTCAATGGGTCTACATTTGGGAAGGGTGGCACCAGGGGACCAAGAGTGTACCTACCACATAGCCAGTTAAGTGGTCCTGCTGAAATGACAAGTCAGTCAGGTCAACTGGCGGGAACCTGTCACAATGATTAATTTGATCACAGTTCAGTTAGAAAGTTGATGCTGTGCCCATGTGGAAACACAGGGGAAATCCTTCCCTACCAAGGTCATCACCACTCACTCTTAGTACTCCCTTCCTTGCTGCTTCTGAGTCACTGCTTAGTACTAGTCCTTTCAATAATAGGAAAGGGACAACTTAAGCGTGAGTACTCAATCATTTTCAATTACATGTTAATTTCAATTAGATGTTCTACCTGACCAGCACTGTGAAGAGTTCTGTATTAAGTAATTGAAAAAAAAGGTAATATTACAATGAAAGGAACATTCCCTTTTGTGTCAGACTAGTGTTTGAATCCTGAATCTACTTAGTAGCTGTGTGAATTGGGCAAGGCATCTATACTCTCTGAGCCTCAATTCTCTTACCTGCACAATGGGAATACTAATGACAGTCTCAGAGAATTAAGAAAATTATATTCAATAGTGAAAAAATATATCAGGTTTTTAGTAAGATCTTAATGAATGTGGGTTTTAGTATTTTTGTCCATGTAAAGTATATTAAAAGTTATGGACATGCCCTCATTAAACTTTCAGTCTATCTGGAGAGAGAATTTTAAAGATTATCAGGAACACAAAACCAAGTGGTAAGTGGAATTGTATTTTTATCTACATTTTATGAATTTTCAGCATATTTTTAAGTGTTTGCCTTTTTCTTTAGTCATTCTTTTTTTCCCCCATGAGTTCTAATAAGCTGCTTAGTTTACAAAGTATTTAACACATTTATAATCCCAAAGCTAGATTTCAAAATAGATGTTTAATTTGGCTATCATTTAAAGACTCCTTTTGGCTAAAGTATTAAAATCTACCTTTTAGCCCTTTAGGAATGTTTCTTTTGAATTTCCTACATTTTTTTATTATTCATATAATTTCCCTTGATGTAAGATGTGTCCTAAGACAATTTATACTGAAACTAACCTACATCATCTTTGAGTCTTTGTGGCTTTTCAATGCAAATGAAATTGTAGATTGCTTGTTTCATGATTAAAATTATATATATAACACATGATGGACTGGTAAATAATAACCCATATAACCTTTCTTAAAGTTGTAATTTTCCAATAATTATGGATTCATAGTAAGTTTCAAAAAAAAAACGTACAAAGAGATCCTGGGTATCCTTGACCTAACTCTCCCAGTCCTAACAACTTGCATACCTATCTTGCAATATCAAAATGAGGATACTGACATTGGCACAATCCGCCAATTTTATTCAGATTTCAACAGTTTTACATGCATCCATCTGTGTGTGTGTGTGTGTGTGTGTGTGTGTGTGTGTGTGTAGATCTATGCAATTTTGTCACATGTGTAATTTTGTGTACCCACCACAGTTAAGATACAAAATTGTTCCGTTACAAAAGGCTCCCTCATTATTCTTTTAGGCCACACCAAACTCCCATCCCATTCCTATCACCTGGGAATCACTATCATGTTCTCCACATCCATAATTTTATAATTTCTATAATGATATATAAATGGAATCATACAGTGTATATCACCTTTTGAGACTGGCTTTTGAATTCAGCATAATATCCTGGAGATTGACCCAGGTTGTTGCATATATCAATAATCCATTCCTTATCATTGGTATCTATCAGGAATAAGATACTTTGAACATTCAAATACAGGGTTTTGTGTGAACAAACGTTTTCATTTTAGATAATTGCCCAGAGGTACAATTGTTGTGTCATACGGTGAATGCATATTTACTTTTATAAGAAACTGTCAAACTATTTTACAGAATAACTGTATAATTTTACATTTACAAAAGCCATATACAATCCAGTTTCTACAAATTCTTGTATTTGATATAACCTGGTATCATTACTCTTTATTTTAGTCATTCCAATAGCCATTCCATTTTGGCCACTTACTGTCTAGTGATAACTTGTGATTTTAATTTGCATTTCCCTAATGGCTAATAATGCTCAAAACCTTTTTATGTACTTATTTGTTTGCATACAACTAATAGAATGTCTGTTTATACCTTTTGCCCTTTTTTAGATAGAATTGTTTTTTTTGCTGTTGAGTTTTGAGAATTCTTTTAATAACCTAGATACAAGACCTTTCTTAGGTGATTTAAAAACATTTTCTTTGAGTCTGTACCTTATTTCCTCCTCCTCTTTGCCATTTCTTTCACAGAACAAGTCGTCATACTTCACTGAGGCCCAATTTGTCAATTTGTCCTTAATGAGTTGTTCTTTGTTGTTATATACAAAAATTTTTGGCAAGCCTCAGGGCCTAAAGATTATCCTATTTTTTTCTATAAGATTTTAGTTTTACATTTTACATTTTAAACCATGATCCATTTTGAGTTAATTTTTGCATAAGGTATGACATGTAGGAAGAGGTTATTTTTCTCCCCCTATGGATATTCAATTATTCCAGTACCATTTGTCAAAAAGTCTATCTATACTCTATTGAGTTGCTTTTGTGTCTTTGTAAAAAAAAAAAAAAATCAGTTGGGCATATTTGTGTGGGTTTACTTCTGAGTTCTCTATTCTGTTCCATTGACCTGTGTCTCTCTGCCAATATCACATTCTCTAGAGTGATGTAGCTATATAGTAAGCATTAATATTGCATAGAGTGATTGCTTCTTTATTCTTTTTCAAAATTGTTTTAGATACTCTTGTCTTTTGTCATTCCATACAAGTTTTAGAATAAGCTTACACTATGTCTAAAATACCCTTACTGGTAGGGGCACCTGGGTGGCTCAGTTGGTTGAGCATCCGACTCTTGATTTCAGCTCAGGCCATGATCCCAGGGTCATGGGATCAGCCCTATTCAGGCCCCATGCTGAGAATGGAGCCTACTTGGGATTATCTCTCTCTTTCCATCTGTCCCTCTCCCCCGTTTGTTTTCTCTGTCTCTCTCAAAATAAATAAATTAATTTAATAACAAAAATAAAATAATATATCCTTAGTGGTATTTTAAGAGAAATTACATAAGTCCATAGATCAGTTTGCTGGAAACTGACATCTTTTCTATGTTGAGTCTTCCAATACATGAATTGGGGAAACCTTTAAGCACTACTTTCCAACAGACATTAGTGATTCCAGCTCCAGCTCAGAGATATGGACAGCTGGAAAGAGCATTGCTCCTACACTTATAACAAATAAAAAGCTGGACAAAACTGCTAATAAACAACTTGTTTTGAACACATTAGAGAATTAATCTTACAGATCAAAATAACCAAAAATGTGGAGAAAGAAAAACATCTGCAGGAGAAATAGGACCTCAGTATTTATTCACCTGAGGCAGATATGCTCAAACACCAGATAATCCAGGTAAAAGAATTCAAGTAAAAATTTAAATGGATCACCAAATGCCAGTTGTAGGCTATGGTAAGAATAT
The DNA here is from genome assembly GCF_018350175.1 of Felis catus. NCBI lineage: Eukaryota > Metazoa > Chordata > Mammalia > Carnivora > Felidae > Felis > Felis catus. The sequence goes on along the minus strand of NC_058373.1, from coordinate 108,774,467 downwards.
GAAGCAGACATGGGAGGCTTAACACTCACTTGCAGGTTTATTCTCCATGAATTCCACGAAACAGACAAGGGGAAAATATGAAAGAATTCTGAGAAAGCTTCTGTCCTGGTGCTGAGAAAGAATAGCAACAACTGATTAAACATTTCCCAGACTAATTTCTCCCATCTCTCCTGTGGTACAAAAGCCTTAATCTACAGGGGAAAGGGCAACAAGAACTATAGTAGGGCACTGGTAAAAATCCACTTAAGTTAGTAGAAGAGAAGAAAATAAAAGAGAAAGCTCAACCATTGAGGAAAGGACAGAAATACATGCTAGATCCAGGACTGGACCTCAGAGAAAGTGAGGAGCACTTGGAAATGCACGAACCCAAAACAGAGGGACACGAAGATTGCAGGAGACAAGGCTCAATGAGAACATCAGAGAAGTCTCCGCTGTTCTATTCTCTGCCAGTAGACTAGGAAAAATAAAGTAACAATGGAATACAGATGGGAAAGCATCAAGAAACAGATTCTCTCTAGGGCACAGCACAAAGTGAAGACACAAAGGGTAAGCAGATATGAGAAAATAATCTCCTAAAAAGCACCCCACAGCCTAAAGACAAGGTAGTATCCCTAGAAAAATGAAGTCTGTGATAACCACAACAACCGAAAACCTCAAACCCGGACTAACGGCCATCTGGATTAACACAAACCACTGAAGTCTAGCAGAAGGTAAGATATGCTCATCTTCAGGAATGAAAAGTACTTCTCTCAGGATCTACTTTCCTATATAAGATGTCCAGCTTTCAAAAAAAATTATGATGCATAAAGGCAAGAAAAACACACCCCTAAGAGACAAAGTATTCATTAAAACGTACCTCAGATGACACAAATTTCAAACAGGGAATGTAAAATAACTATGATTAATATGTTGAAAGATCTACCTGAAAAGGAAGACAACATGTAATATCATATTTAGCAGAGTGATGGAATCTAAGATAGAATCAAATGGAATAACTATTACTAAAAATGGAAAAGAAATTGACAGAGATAAAGAATGCCTTTTGAAGGCTCATGAGTAGAATCAGCAGTCAAGAAAGAACCAGTGAAACTGAAGTCAGTAGAAACAACTCAAGCTAAAATAAAAAAAAGGAAAAGGAAAACAAGGAATTAAAAAAGCAGAATAGTAGGGGCGCCTGGGTGGCGCAGTCGGTTAAGCGTCCGACTTCAGCCAGGTCACGATCTCGCGGTCCGTGAGTTCGAGCCCCGCGTCAGGCTCTGGGCTGATGGCTCAGAGCCTGGAGCCTGTTTCCGATTCTGTGTCTCCCTCTCTCTCTGCCCCTCCCCCGTTCATGCTCTGTCTCTCTCTGTCCCAAAAATAAATAAACGTTGAAAAAAAAAAAAAAAGCAGAATAGTCAAGTGCTGTGGGACAGTATCAAAAGATCTTAAACATACAGGGAATTGAAATTCCAGAAAGAACAGAGACAGGTCAGGAGAAATATTTGAAGAAATAATGGCCAAGAATCTTTCAAAATTATGACATATATCAAACTACAGATCCAAGAAGCTCAGATGACCAAAACCAAGAAACTATTCAAACTTACAAAAACCAAAGACAAAGAGAGAACCTTGAAAGCAGATACAAAACAAAGACATATTTCCTACATAAGAATAAGAATGAAGATTACAGTAAATTTATTGTCAGAAACCATGTAATCAAAAAGACATGGAGGCTCTTTCAAGTGCTTTTAAAGATAAAAAAACCTGTCAACTCAGGATTCTAGACTAGCAAAAATATACATTTCAAAAATAAATGAGAAATAAAAACTTACTCAGCAAAACAAAGACTGGAAATTTACTGACAACAGACTTACTCTATAAGAAAGTTTAAAAGAATTTCTTCAAGCAAAAGAACTTGGATCAGTTAGAAAAATGGATCTTCACAAAGAAATGACGAATATTATACATGGAATAAGAGGGGCACCTGGGTGGCTCAGTTGGTTAAGTATTGGACTTTGGTTCAGGTCATGATCTCACAGTTCCTGAGTTCGAGCCTCACATTGGGCTCTGTGCCAACAGCTCAGAGCCTGGAGTTTGCTTCAGATTCTGTGTCTCCCTCTCTCTCTGCCCCTCCCCAACTCTCTCTTCTACCCCTACCAAACCAAACAAAAAAAGAATAAACACTAAAAAATAAATGGAATATTACATAAAATAAAAACAATTTCAAATTTATAATTGCTCTAAAAAGTAACTGTTTAAACGAGTAATAATGTATTATATAACTTATGCAAAAGTAATATATGTAAAACAGTAGCACAAAGGATGGGAGGGAGGAATTGGGAATACAGTGTTATAAATTCCTTATACTTGAAGGGGACTTAGATTATTTGAAGATAGACTCAGATTAATTAAAAATGTATAGTATAAACCCTAGGGCAACCACTAAAACTAAAAAAAGAGGTAAAATTATGAGTTCATAAAGGAGATAAAATTGAATTTTAAAAAATGTTCAGTTCCCAAGACAGGACAGGAAAAAAACCAGATGGAATAGAAAATAGGAAAACAGCTGGCAATATGGTATGTTTTAATCCAAATATGTCAATAATTACTCTAAATGTGAATGGTCTAAACACACCAATTATAAGAAAAATCTCACCAGATGGAATTTAAAAAGACCAAACCATATGCTCTTTACATGAAACCCACAAAAGCATAGATAGATTAAAAGTCAAAGGGTGAAGAGAAATGTGTCATGCAATCAGTATTAGGAAAAAAGGAAAAAGCTGAAAGAGCTATGTTAGTGACAGACAAAGCAGACTTCAGATACAAGATACTGGTTATGGTAGGGGTATGCAAAATTAGTTATGACAGTTTAACTATGACAGTTGTTGCCTTGAACTGGCTAAGGTAAACAAGTGCCCTAACCACTGGTTGGTAAGGAAGAACACCTTTCCAATTAGAGGCAGACCTTTTTTCTCTTCTTTGATCTAGCTCTTCTGGTAAGCCTGATAAAACAGAATTGTCCAAAAGCCACCCTGTGAGAGACCCTAGACGGCCTGGACAAAGGGCTAACAGAGTCTGAATTGTCCCTGCTCCTAATCTGAGGGGATCCACCCAAACTCAGCTTTCCACAGGCCTGTGGTCTTCTCCTCTCAGAAAGGTGATTACAATTTCCCATCGGCCTGAAGGTCTCCAGGTGTTATGTAGTTACAGTCTACTGTAAAACTCAATACTTCAAAACCCAAACTTCTTACATCGAGCTATCTACCTGATCCCAACAAGGTTGCTATTATGCTTGCACACAGCGATCAATTGTTGGAGGAAGAAGGTCTCATCCCGTGGGACAGAATCACAAATCAGCACCTACTGAAGTCTCATCTCAAAATGCTTCAGTGTGAGATGATGTGAGGATGGAGTTGGGAAAGGGGGACTCACCCTTTTTTCTCCTACTTATTCTCAATTCACATGAATTTCCACCTTCCCAATAAAGCCTATCCTTAACTCATACCGCATTATATTGTGCACAATTGATAGACTCAGCTGGCATGGAAACTTCTGGGTAAATTCTACTGAATTTTAGTCATTCCAGTGCTTACAGTGAAGCTATCTTAATGGGACTTTAGGAGACAATATTTTATAGTGCAAGCACCTTAAGAGTATCACATAAACATGTCAGAACTGATTAGAGATACTAACTAATCTAATGTGGAACTTCTCTGAGCTTCTGGTGGGACTGGGAGTCCCTGGCAATTAAATTATATGGGAATCATGCAAACAGAAAAGGCCCTGTAGAGATGTGAAGGGCAAAGTCCAATTTCATTTATGTATCAGTTCAAGTTCAAAGATGTCCCTGATTGAAAATAACATACTATGGCCATATAAGAAACTTTGTATATTTCCTTTTTACTTGAAGACCAGCAAAGGCAGCTATAACTTAGGAAAAAGGCTTAGAAATTTCAAATTTGTCTTGGGTATTAGAGTCTTTGAACTTCAGATGCAGTTCATATTACCCCTAGAGAATGGTGTTTGAACATTCACTTTGAATCCATTACCATAAATCCTAACAGTGCAGTTGCCTTATGAAGGGCATCTGGTCAGATGGAGAATCACTTTGATAAAGTGTCAAATTTAATGAGCATCACTTCACTACTATTTCCACTAAAAAACAAAATAAAACAAAACAAAAAACAAAAAACAGATGATCTTCATTGACGACGAAAGCCCTAACTAAAATCAGCTTCATGTCTCCAAGTAAGTAAAGAGTAAGAGTCTGTGTAAGGCATGACAAGGAAAAAACAAAAACAAAACAAACAGGTTTTCTTCCTATAAATTCTATTAAGTAGCAAATCAAGTATATCACCAACTTACATAATTAAATTTGGATAAGGTCAGGCTGAAGCTAGGAAAAATTCTGAACCTTAAATACATTAAATAATTTTATAATTGCGTTGCTTTCATACAAGCAAGCAAACAATGAGATTCCAGGTTAAGAACTATCTTGGTTTGGGTTCCTTCTGAAAGCAGAGCCTGAGACTAAAACTTGGTGCCAGCAGGGTTTGGTGGGGGATAAGGGGTTGGGGAGGATGGATCCCAGGAAAGGAGAGTGAGGATGTGGGGAGAATAAGACAAGGGAGGAGGAGAAGCAGAATCCCATGGCTTCAGAAAGGCTGTGCAGCAGCAAAAATTCACTGAGCACCCAAGATGGGATGCTGTCAGCATGAAGTTAATCTAAACAGATGCTGTGGCTGAAATCAGAAGGTGGTTAAAGGGCTGTAATTGGGGCACCAGAGGCATCTGTCCTAGTCTTTTGGATATGCTTCAATGACTGACAAAACCAAGCACTCTAAATATTTGTAAGTAAATATTCCAGTTGTGGGACAGGTTTTTCCTAAGAAAACTTTTCAGCTGCATACTTAGAATTCTGAAGTTTGAATTAATGTTCTGTTACCTCTGAATCTCCAATTGGTTTATTAGATGTAACAGATCATCAGAATTCCAGACCAGGTTCTTTACCAGAAGTCTATGATGGGAACACTAAATATCTGGTCTTTTTTAAGGACGTGGGATGAGAAGAAACTGAGGGAGCAATTTTGCAGATAGTAGGAATGTAACAAAATGAAAACCCAAAATACATTCTATTTTCCAATGGTATAATTAGAATAGAGTTGAAAAGTGATGGCAGGGCTTGCAGGTTCAGACCCAGTTATCATGACCTTTTCTATGTTCTGAGAGTAAGGTGAGAGACTGCTCCCCGTTCTCCTGAACATCCCCTTGCATTCTCTCAAAGCACACTGTTTATCACCCCCACTCCTAACATTGTCCCACTAACGTGTGAGCAAGACAGTAGGAATTGTGCACACCTCTTGTTCATGTTTACTCTTGTTCATGAGCATAGGGTCTGCCACAAAATATTGAATATATAGTTGTTTCTAAGAAACTATAGGAATTATATAGTATGTTAACAAAAACAGTTTTCTCTGGTTAACATAACCTCACAGGTCATGTTGGGATGTGCAGAGGTAAACGGTACTGTGGGATAAAGCACCAGACTGGGTCTTGCCCTCGCTCAGGAAAGGTGATCCAGGTAGCCAAGTTTGTAGCAAACAATATGTTCTCCAACCAAGATTTCATTTCTCCTGAAAATTCAAAAAATTTACTTCAGAAAAACCTCAGGGATAAAGTACTAATTATAAAAACTAAGGAAAAACAGAATAATTTCTTATAAGAAGTGTCAAAGAATTAACACAAAATTGTACACCACCATGTATTTGTATAAACAATGCTGAACTGAAATATTAAAAATGAATACATTTGATTAAAGATATATTGGTATTGTGGGTGTTTTATTTCTGGCATTGTTGAAAATTTTGAACAAAAAATAAAACATTTTTTTAGCACCAAAGATGTACACATATATCGGGATCTGACTATGTGTTACAAATATAGACAGCAAAGAGGCACTGAAAATCTAGCATGAATATTTTCTACTTTCTCAGCAGCTTAAAATAAACATGAAGAGCACACTACAAAAATGAAAAAGAAAAAACAGTCTCTAGTATCCTTGATGCAGCTCTAAGCCAATTTCACCTTAGCAGTCTGAAATTCCAGGAGCAGATGGTCCGGTGACACCAACAGTAATCACTTTATCATCAGCATATGGAAAGGGGGGCTCTCATACTGTACAGTCACAGCACTGCCATTTCTGATCCAGGCATGAAATTAAAACAAATTCCAAGTTTTCAAATTGACTGTGTCAGACTCTGTTTCTTAAAATGATTCACTGGATGCTGTTTCTCTTGGTCTTGACAAGAGATTTAAGGCAAGGCTCACCCTTCTTTCTAATTGCTGGAAATTAATCAGCAGTGATTGAAGCCATGTGCTCCCATGGTAACCTGGGTCTTGCTGAGTAGCTCTTCTCTATTTCAAAGAATTAAATCTCTCTGTTAATAAATTAGTGCTAAAGTCCTTTCCATCTTCCCACTCCATACTGCCCCTGATCCTTCTAGCCCACCAAACCCAACCGCTATTCTAAATTGCATGAGATGAAAATAACTCACAAACTATATCCTTCTAGCATTAGCAAGCAGATAGCAAATAAGTATTGAGGGATTTCTCAGAATTCCATCACTTTTTCTAAATAAAGAAGGGTTTTTTTAACCCACAGCACAATTGACATTTTGGGCTGGATAATTCATTGTTGGGAAGAGGGTGTCCTATGTGTTATAGAATCCCAGGTCTCTACCTTCCAGATGTCACTAGCAACCCATATGCCAACTCCCAGTTGTGGTAACCAAAAATGTCTCCAGAAATTTCCAAATGTCCCCTGTGGAGCAAGTCACCTTTGGATGTGAACCACTGAAATAAAGGAGGGCCCAAGGCATGAGATACCTTGTTCAAAAATATATATAGAACACTGGTGCATTTGAGTGTGCACACATTATGGTCCCACTAAGGTAGTTTTATACGAATTACATGCTCATTTATATTAAAAGTATGGTTTGGTTTTTTGGTTTCAGATCACGGTGGCTGGCCACATTTTAAGCCCAGTCTAATGGCTTAAAAGCTAACAAGGTACAAATCTATCCATTCTGCATTTCCTTGAATTTAAAAAAGCTTAGTAAAGAAATCTGAACCCAAATTAAGTTTTAGATATGCATCTATTTAGATATTAAAGTCCTGAAAAACAGAGATGATATCTTGTTCATTTTATATTTGCTCATTTATCTTTGTATTACACTCAGTATGCTACTTCACACACAACACCTGGCAGAACATTTTGAAAGGACTTTAGAACAAAAACAAGACAGCACCCAAAATAATCTTATGGCCCTGCAGATCAAACACTTAGGTGGCCCAATTCTCAACCAACCACCTATTGACAAGGACACTTGTAGACATTGTAAAGAAAAGGGACACTAAAAAAAGAGATTGTTCCATCTGACTAAAGAAAAAACAAACCAAAACAAAACCCCTCCATTTAGATCAATGAAGGTGCTCTGAGGAAGAAAAAAACCAACCAATGTTCTAACACTTAAACAATCAAAGTGAATTAAGTATGAATATAAATAGTCAACCTAATCAATTACTGGTAGAGACAAGTGTTACTCTTTCTGTACTAAACCGTAACACCTTTATTCAGCCTCTTCCTAGGAGTAAACATACTAAACAGATATCAGGTATTTCAAATAACCCATAGATTTTCTCTGTTTTCTAGTCCTTAATTCTAACACTGCAGACCTTGATTGAAAAACATTTCTTCCTGCTTTGTGATACCACACCTGCAAATTTAATAGGGAGAGACTTGTTTTGCAAATAGAGCTGTATTACTAAATGCACACCAAAGGGCCTATTTCTGGAGTTTCAGAGAACTCTTCCATTCATAATCAACTTGTATCTGTTCTGAATATATCTTTGCCTGCTCCATTTTACTTGATGCATATCAAGAATAAATATCTCACTTTATCAGCTAAAAATTCCACTGACACAGGAAAACTAATCACAGAAAAACCTATTAAAGTTCATATAGATCCCACCACGTTGTTACATAAAATTCCTCAATATTCCTTAAAGCCAGAAGAAAGGAAAGACACATATAGCTGAAGGCCTTCTACCTGAGTATGTACCCAAAGAAAATGAAAACACTAATTCAAAAAGATATATGCACCCCCATATTTATTGCGGCATTATTTACCATATCCAAGATATGGAAGCAACCTAAGGTCCTACTGTCAGAAGAATGTAGTATGTGTGTATGTGTGTGTGTGTGTGTGTGTATACACAATCACAATGCAATATTATGGAGCCTGTAGCCTTAAAGAAAGTATGAGATTGTGTCATTTTCTTTTTTTTTTAATTTTTTTTTCAACGTTTATTTTAATTTTGGGACAGAGAGAGACAGAGCATGAACGGGCGAGGGGCAGAGAGAGAGGGAGACACAGAATCGGAAACAGGCTCCAGGCTCCGAGCCATCAGCCCAGAGCCCGATGCCGGGCTCGAACTCACAGACCGCAAGATCATGACCTGGCTGAAGTCGGACGCTTAACCGACTGCGCCAACCAGGCGCCCCGAGATTGTGTCATTTTCAACAACATAGATGGACCTAGAGGGTATTATGCTAAATGAAGTAAGTCAGAGAAAGACAAATACCATATGATTTCACTCATGTGGAGTCTAAAAAAATGAATAAACGAAAAAGCAGAATCAGACCTATAAATATAAACAAATTGATGGTTGCCAGAGGCCAGAGAGATGGGGGGATGGGGAAAACAGGTGAAGGATAGTAGGAGATACAGGCTTCCAATCACAGAGTGCACAGGTCACAGAAATAAAAGGCACAGCATAGGGAATATAGTGAGTGGTACTGTCACAATGTGGTATGGTGACAGATGGTATATAAACTTGTGATGAACATAACACAAAGTATAGAAAAGATGAATCACTATGTTGTACACCTGCAACATTGTGTGTAAGCTATACTCAAAAAAAATTTTAAAGGTCTTCTCAGACCTTCCACAAGTCCTTATAACACTCCCATTCTTCAAGAAACCAAAGGGATGAGGAAATTGACTTTTCTGAGATCTCAGAGCCACCAACAAAATTATTATCCCTCAATTTCCAGTAGTGCCTAACCCAAATAAACATCTGTCATCAATTCCACGTAAAGCCACTTGTGTCACTGTAGTTAACTGATCCTCGCTCTGTGTGCCCTTAGAACAGAACAGTCAACACCTTTCTTCACCTCACATAGGACAAAAAAATACTTCCCCAGCTCCTCAATTCCCCAGCTCCTCAATTGAGACTTAAAAGCTATCTAAGTTTCCCTTGTAATTCAATGCTGATAAATATGTAAATGGAATCCCCCACTTTGTTTAGGAAAAAAAAAGAAGCCTCTAAAAAGGATTCCATTTACTTGCTCTGAGCTGTAGCAGGAAAAAGACAAAGTTTCAAAAGATGAATTATATCAAACCTCCATCTATTAGTTCAGGCATGACCCATCTCATGTGGAAAGTTAATCTCTCCTAATAAACTAGAGTATCAAAACTTTTCCTAGTTCCTTTGTAAAACATCAATTGAGAGGATCTCTAGGTTTAGGTGGATATTGCAACCAGTGGATGCCAAATTTTCTTGGGATTGTACAACTTCTTTATTAACTAAGTCCTCAGTGAGAGACCCTCTGCTCTGGGAGCCCAAGTATAAACAGGCCTTCTGTAACCTGAAAAGTCTTAAAAGCCTCCTTCGCTAGGCATCCCTAAGTACTAAAAGACCTTTTGTCTACTTGTGCATGAGCCAACCAGACAATTTCTGAAGGGTTTTGCTCATGAAAACCACCAAAAGCCCATCACTGTGGCCTCACCTTTGGCCCATTTGCAAAGGCCCCCTTTTCTTAGAGCAATAGCTTCTGCTGTAAAACATGTTGATCCTTCTACTTAGTTTTGGGTCTACCACCTGATCTAATGGTTCTTTGTGTGATGTAGATATCACTTCTGAGGGTACACAACATTTTCATCCAGACAATTAACTTCTTATGAAATTCTGTTACTCTCTCTCATCACATCCATTGCTGCACTATGTGAATCCGCTCTTCTATCTCCACCAGAATCAGGGAACCTTATGGTCACCTTACCTTAGTTAGGATTACGTTACATCCTCAGTTTGATTAGAGACTCATATTCTGAATCTAGACCTAATATTCTTTTGTTGTTGTATCAACCACAATCTTCTGGAAAGATTGAAATAACCAATGACATCCTTAAACTAAAATTAGGCAAATGCTCAAAAACCCTTGAGCTGCCTTAGCAAAGGTACTTCCAGTACCTCTAATGGCCTTCAAAAGCACACAGTTATCTCCCTATGAATTGGTAACTGGAAGTCCCACATATTCCAATCACTTTCTATCCACTCCACTGGTGAAAAAAGATCTTCTGCCCTAAATAGTATGAGATGATGAACATGTAACACTTGGTACTGAAGAGATGAGATTTGCAGTAGTTTATTAGTCTACAATGTAGACTCACAACCTGGAGAGGGAAAATATCAAATTCCATGCAAGGCCACATCAGAGCTGTGCATGGAAACACGGTGAGCCACCACGGACTGTGGAAGGCAGGCTTTGCAGGGTAGATGATTTTTGCTTCCTACAGGAGGATGGGATTGGCTTGTTTAGGTAATTTCACAGGTTGTCAGGGAGGTGAAACTCATTAAGTTGAGGACTGGATGGGTTGCAGCTGGACCGACTGATAGGGAAATCGCTGGATGGAAAGCTTTTCCCACTATACAGAAGGGCATGTGTGTCAAAAGAACTCATAGCTAGGTCTTTAGGTCCCTAGAGGCTCAAAGATACCAAGGCAACACATGAAATTTTAGGTCTTACAATAAATACAACATGTGTTTAGGGAATTCATCTCTGATATTAGACTCTTCTCTGCTGCACATAAACATGGCAAAGAAAATTGTAAGGAACTCATGTACTTAGCCATTCCTATTACCAACAGATTTAGATTGCACTCCCACACCTTACTAAAAAGCCTCTATATGATCTTCAACCAGGAGATTTTATCTCCTTGAAGAGATATCAGAGAAAAAATGCTCTTAAATCTTGTTGAAGGTACTGTTAACAACAATACAGCAGTTAACTCCAGAAAGTCAATCCTTGAATTCATGGTTCACAACTAAGAAAACAATCCAGAATTCCACACAACTGGAATATTACTCTAATAGAAGATTCAAACTCAGGATTCTACGAAATCCTCTACAGGCACATGATCTTTGAAAGCAAACAGATGACTTAAGATTTTTGAAAAAGCAAACAACCTGAGAGTGGACAGCTTCTACCCAAGACATCAGACTAAGACCTCTAATTCCTGCTTTGTTTTTCATCCACTTACCTATAATCATTCTTCTCATTTTATAAAAAAAATCTCTGTTGTCCACCAATAATGCCCCTTTTTCTTCTCTACTCTTTTTTATAATGGTTAGGTCAGAACATACTCATTTGAATGCCTTTCTCAGATTACACTAGACAGTAGCCATTGCCAACTTACCAACTCTTGGGTATGTCATTCATCATGAGAACCTAATTATAAAAACCTCTAGGTAATTCTATTCTCATCAAATGAAACTATAGGGAATTATAGCAGATAGTACTTCCATTTAAACCTATATGGACAAGCGACCTTTAAAAATCAATCTGTGTCTATGCTACAGTCCTCCTTCAGAAAAAGAATTAATTATTACAATCTATTGATTATACCACAGGTAAGTTGAATTCAACAACCTTCACAGGGCAATAAGTTAATTGCTTGCCACCAGGAAAAAACTAAGAAAGAATCAAATATGAAACCCAGGTAATGTAAGACCTTGGTTCTTACCTCATGTCATGAACAGCTACTATTTTTCCTGGTTCTTTATGGAACAATCAGATACTAATTCCTTTATAGCCAGGATACCTGGTCCTGTTTGCCCCAGACTAACACTTCATGTACTTTCAGAAGAATATTATAAGACTTATCTCTACACAGAAGCCCTCATTTTATAAATCACCAAGTCTGAAATATCCAACTCAATCAAACACAAGTTCATAAGCAGGGCTATTCTTGATTATTGAAGCACTCATCCTGAGAGATTTATTGACCCAGGCTGTTTTCGCAAACAATAACAGCATGTTGCCAACAGTAGGGTTCATTAAAAAGAGAGAGAAAGAAAGAAAAAAAGGCAAATAAATTTATCACTAACTCTAGAAGAAGTTATTAATAATGCCACTTCTTCCCTAAATGGTCTACAGAAAAGTCTCAATTGGTTGATGTAAGTTATGATGGGCATTGCTTTAGATTTCTTCTTGGCTAGAATGATGTCATCTACTCCACTGCAAATACTTCTCTCTGTATTTGGATCAATGAAATAGACAAGGTAGAACAGGGTAGAGCTCACCTTAAGGAAAACTCTACTTGGCTATGGTTGAACCTCAATCTCTACCAAATTTGGTATCTTGGCTTATGTTGGGAAATTAGAGTTCCTGGTTCTGAAGCATCTTACAGGGAATATTGGTCTTATTTTTTTCATAGTGGTCATGATGCTTCTCTGGTGCATTTTACCCAGGGTGTTAAATGCTTCTGTGCATCTCCTCTTAATGACATGATCACCATGGTGACACAACAACAACAAAATTAAGAAGATCTTAAAATACAATGGACTCTGGAGAAAACTGAACAATTCTTGAGCAGTAAAGATCTGGATCCCCAGCATTCCCTGAATTAGTCAACCTCTCACAAGTGAGAGAATAACCCAAAGGGGAAGTGGAGACTGAATATACAGTCAACAGCTGTACAATATATGACAACAGAACTCTGCCCACAACTTCTTCAGCAACCAAGTTTAGAAGCTAAACCACTACTTCTCTTCGATAGATCCAGACCAGTCAGGACCTAGTCTGTGACTTCTCTGTCACCCCTGCTGCCAACTCAGGACAACCAGAGAAAGTCAAATGTGTTCCCCAAACAATCATTTGAGAAGCCTCACTGCTAATTAGCCTACTTTCAGCTTCCCCATGCCAACAACCTTCAATTAGATCATGCTTGAAGCCTTCCCTTTTTTCCACTATAAAGCTGTCCCAATCCTTTGCCTGCCTTTGAGTCTCTGCCAAGTACAAGTGAAAGTGACCTGACTCCATTGATAGAGCAAATTCTCAATAAATAGCCTCTGTATGTTCTTGTTCTGTGATCTTCCCACACATAAGAGGTAATTTAAAGGTAAGAGACCTGGATAAGGGGAAGAGCATTTCCAAAGACCCTGCCTTATAAAAGAGACTGAGGGTGCGAATGACTAAAGACCATTATAATAGAAGATAGAGGAGTGGGAGAAGGCAACCTATGGGTTAAATTTGGTAGGGCCTTTCCTTAGGTCATGTCAACAAATTTGTTTTCATCCTGAGAGCAATGGGAAGCTGCTTACAGGACTTAGGACAATGGCAACTTAAGATGTTTTGTACATGTTTAATATTGAGCTTACTAAAAAGTTGTAAAAATAGTATAAGGAATTCCATATATTCTTTAGTTGGATTCACTAATGTTTTTCATTTTGCTACATTTGTTTTATCATTTTCTTTGTATGTGTGTATGAGTTGGAGAGTAACTGGGAGATATCATACCCCATTATCCCTAAATATGTCAGTGCTTATTTCCTAAAAAAAAGACTTTCTCTTAAATAACTACAGTACTAAGAAAATATCAGGAAATTTAACACTGTTGTAATACTACTATCTAATCCATAGCCATATTTAAACTCCATCAGTCATTCACTTATTCAAATAATGCCCTTTGCAATTATTTTTCCGAATTGAAATTCAACTCAAAATCAAGAATTATATATTTAGTTTTAATTTATCTTAATTTGGGGGGCACCTGGGTGGCTCAGTAGGTTGAGCATCCAACTTTGGCTCAGGTCATGATCTCACAGCTCGTGAGCTCTAGCCCTGCGTCTGGCTCTGTGCTGACAGCTCAGAGCCTAGAGCCTGCTTCAGATTCTGTGTCTCTTTCCCCTCTCTGCCCCTCCCCCACTCATGCTCTGTCTCTCTCTCTCTCTCTCTCTCTCTCTCTCTCTCTCTCTCTCTTTCACAAAAAGTAAACATTAAAAAAAATTTTTAATTCATCTTAGTTTTCTTTAAATTTAAAATAATTAATTAGCCTTTACCCATCTTTAAGCTTGACATCTTTTAAGAATACAGGTCAGTTATTTGGTAGAAAGCCCCTCATTTGTGATATCACTTCATTATTAGATTCATGCATGTTTATTAGATCACAGAAGTGACATTGCAACCTCCACAGTGTGTTATATTAGCAGATAAATGAGGTCAGTTTGTCCCAATATTGGTAACGTTAGCTTTTATCACTTGGTTAATATAGTGTCTGCCAGATTTATTCCCTGCAAAGTTGTTATTTTTCCCTTTTGCAATTAACAGGTGATTTACAATGAGACATTTTAAAAGTCTGTACATACCTTTCTCATAAAGCTTCCACTAGTTTTAGCATCTTCTGATGACTTTCTAAATCTATTATTCTACCTTCAGTAGTTAATATCCTACTTGATTAAAAAATTTCAAAATATAGAAAGCAAAAACAATAGAATTTCTAAAGGGAAAATTAGATAAATCAATACTCATAAGTGGAGACTTTAATAATCCTAATTGATAAAATGACTAGAAGAAAAATTAGTAAGAACATAGATCTAAAACACACTATCCACACCTTCACAATTTAACGTTTGTAGAAAATTATACTCAACAACAGCCAATATAGTCTTTTCAAATGCATAAGGAATATTCAGCAAGATACAACAACATGCTGGGTCATAAAAATAAGTCTCAATAAATTCAAAATAAATTAAGTCTTACAGAATATATTTCTGACTACAACAGAATTAGAGATAATCATATACCTAGTTTTACAAAAATGTTCACTAATTCTTTAATACTCCTCAACTTCCATTGGAGACCTTAGTTCCCTTTGCCCTTGAGTGTGACCTGTATCAGTGATTCCCTTTAAAGGACTAGAATATGGGAGAAATAATGTGCCTAAACTTTTAAAGTAGGTGATAAAAGGCATTGTAACTTGTAATTTTTGTCTTGGCTCCTCTTTTCAATCACTTGCTCTGGAAACCAAATTTCCCTGTCTTATGGACACTCAAATAGCCCTACAAAAAGATCTTGTAGTGAGGAACTGAAGCCTCCAGCCAAACACTAGCACTAACCTGCCAGATGTGTGAATGAGTCAGCATGGAAGGCAATCCTCCAGCTAGTGAAGCCTTCAAAGTCTGCAGTCTTGGTTAATTTATTTTAGTATAATTTACTGTCAAGTTAGCTAACAAGAGTATATATACGGTATGCTCTTGGCTTCAGGAGTAGATTGCCATGATTCATTGCTTACATACAATACCCAGTGCTCATCACAACAAGTACCCTCCTCAATGCCCATCACCCATTATTTCCCTCTCTCCCCCACCTCCATCAACCCTCAATTTGTTCTCTGTATTTAAGAGTGTCTTATGGTTTGCCTTCCTGTTTGAAACTATTTTTTCCCCTTCCCTTCCCCGCCCCACAACATGGTCTTCTGTTAAGTTTCTCAAATTCCACATATAAGTGAAATTATATGATATGTCTTTCTCTTCCTGACTTACTTCACTTAGCATGATATACCCTTCAGTTCTATCCATGTTGTTGCAAATGGCAATATTTTATTCTTTTTCATTTCCAAGTAGTATCTCACTTTGTGTGTGTGTGTGTGTATACACACACACACACACACACACCATCTTCTTTATCCATCCATCAGTTGATGGACATTTGGTCTCTTTCCATAATTTGGCTATTGTTAATAGTGCTTCTATAGACATTGGGGTAAGTGTGCCCCTATGAATCAGCACTCCTGTATCCTTTGAATAAATTCCTAGTAGTGCTATGGCTGGGTCATAGGGTAATTCTATTTTTAATTTTTTGAGGGACCTCAACACTTTTCCAGAGTGACTGCACCAGTTTGCATTCCCACCAACAGTGAAAGAGTGTTCTCATTTCTCCATATCCTCACCAAAATCTGTTGTTTCCTGAGTTAATTTTAGCCACTCTGACCAGTGTGAGGCAGTATCTCAATGTGGTTTTGACTCGTAGTTCCCTGATGATGAGAGATGTTGAGCATATTTTCAAGTGTCTGTTAGTCATCTGGATGTCTTCTTTGGAAAACTGTCTATTCATGTCTTCTGCCCATTTCTTAAATGGATTTGTTTTTCGGGTGTTGGGCTTAGTAAGTTCTTTACATATTTATCTGTATGTCATTAGCAAATATCTTCTCCCATTCCATAGGTTGCATTTTAGTTTTGTTGGTTGTTTCCTTTGCTGTACAGAAGCTTTTTATCTTGACGAGGTCCCAATAGTTCATCTTTGCTTTTATTTTCCTTACCTTTGGAGACATGTCAAGTAAGAAGTTGCTGCAGCTGAGGTCAAAGAGGTTGTTGTCTTTTTTCTCCTCTAGGGTTTTGACGTTTTCCTGTCTCACATTTAGGTCTTTTATCCATTTTTGAGTTTACTTTTGTGTATGGTGTAATAAAGTGGTCCAGTTTCATTCTTCTGCATGTTGCTGACCAATTCTCCCAGCACCATTTGCTAAAGAGACTGTCTTTTGCCACTGGATACTCTTTCCTGTTTTGTCAAAGATTAGTTGACCAAACATTTTTGGGTCCAGTTCTGAGCTCTCTATTCTATTCCATTGGTCTATGTGTCTGTTTTTTGTGCCAATACCATACTGTCTTGATGATTACAGATTTGTAGTAAAGGCTAAAGTCTGGGATTGTGATGCTTTCAGCTTTGGTTTTCTTTTTCAACATTACTTTCGCTATTCAGGGTCCTTTGTGGTTCCATACACATTTTAGGATAGTTTGTTCTAGCTCTGAGAAGAATGCCAGTGCAATTTTGATTGAGATTGCATTGAATGTGTAGGTTGCTTTAGGTAGTATCGACATTTTAACAATATTTGTTCTTCCAATCCATGAGCATGTAATGTTTTCCATTTCTTTGTGTCTTCTTTAATTTCTTTTGTAAGTTTTCTATAGTTTTCAGCATACAGATCTTTTACATCATTGGTTAGGTTTATTGCTAGGTATTTTATGGTTCATGATGCAATTGTAAATGGGACTGATTCCTTGATTTCTTTCTGTTGCTTATTGTTGTATAGAAATACAACCAATTTCTATACATTGGTTTTATATCCTGCAACTTTGCTGAATTCATGTATCAGTTCTAGCAGTTTTTTGGTGTAGTCTTTCAGACTTTCCATGTAGAGTATCATGTCATTGGCAAAAAGTGAAAGTTTGACTTCTTTGCCAATTTGGATGCCTTTTATTCATTTTCTTGTCTGATTGCTGATGCTAGTATTTTCCATATGATGTTGAACAACAGTGATAAGAGTGGACGTCCCTGTCATGTTGCTGATCTCAGGTGGAAAGCTCTCAATTTTTCCCCATTGAGGATGATATTAGTTGCAGGCCTTTTATATATGGCTTTTATGATGTTAAGGAATATTTCTTCTGTCCCAACTTTCTTGAGGGTCTTTATTAAGAAAGGATGTTGTATTTTGCAACGGTTTTTCTGCATCTATCGACAGGATCATATGGTTCTTATCTTTTCTACTAATGTGATGTATTGCATTAATGGATTTGCAAATATTGAACCAGCCCTCTGGCTCAGGAATGAGTCCCACTTGATCATGGTGAATAATTCTTTCAACATACTGTTGAAATCAATTTGCTAGTATCTTGTTGAGAACTTTTGCATCCATGTTCATCAAGGTATTGGCCTGTAATTCTTTTTAGTGGGGTATATGGTTTGGGAATCAAGGTAATGCTGCTGGCTTCATTGAATGAGTGCAGAAGCTTTATTTCCATTTCTATTTTTTGTAACAGCTTAAGAAGAAAAGGTCTTAACTCTGGTTTAAATGTCTGGTAGAATTCCCCTGGGAAGCCATCTGACCCAGGACTCTTATTTGTCCAGGAGAGTTTTTATAACTGATTCAATTTCTTTGCTGGTTATGGGTATGTTCAAATTTTCTATTTCTTCCCATTTGAGTTTTGGTAGTGTATGGGTGTCTAGGAATTTTTCCATTTCTTCCAGATTGTCCAGTTTGTTGGCATATAATTTTTAATAGTATTCTATAATAATTGTTTGTATTTCTGTGGTGTTAGTTGTGAGCTCTCCTCTTTCATTCATGATTTTATCTATTTCGGTTCTCTCCTCTTTTTGAGAAGTCTGGCTAGGGGGTTATCAATTTTGTTTATTCTTTCAAAAAACCAGCTCTTAGATTCATTGACCCATTCTGGTTTTTTTTTTTTTCTGTATTGTTTATTTCTGGCCTAATCTTTATTATTTCTCTTCTTCTTCTGGTTTTGGGGTTTCTTTGCTGTTCTGCTTCTAGTTTCTTTAGGTGTGAGATTAGGTTGTGTATGTGGGATTTTTCTTGTTTCTTGAGACAGACCTGGATTGCAATGTATTTTCCTCTTAGGACTGCCTTTGCTGAATCCCAAAGGGTTTGGACTGTTGTGTTTTCATTTTCATTTGCTTCCATATATTTTTTAACTTCTTCTTTAATTGCCTGGCTGACCCATTCATTCTTTAGTAGGAAGTTCTTTAACCTCCATGCATTTGGAGGCTTTCTAAATTTTTTCTTGTAGTTGACTTCAAGTTTCATATTGTTGTGATCTGAAAATATGCATGGTATGATCTCAATCATTTTATATTTCTTGAGGGCTGTTTTGTGACCCAGTATGTGATCTATCTTGGAGAATGTTCCACGTGCACTTGAGAAGAATGTGTATTCTACTGCTTTTGGATGAAAAGTTATGAAAATATCTGTCAAGTCCATCTGGTCCAGTGTATCATTCAAGGCAATTGTTTCTTTATTGATTTTCTACCTAGATGACCTGTTCACTGTTGTGAGTATTAAAGTTGCCTACAATTACTGTATTATCAATAAGATTGTTCATGTTTGTGATCAATATTTAGGTGCTTACAAGTTGGAGGCATAGACATTTACAATTGTTAACTCTTCTTGATGGATAGACCCTGTAATTATCTCTTGTTACAGTCTTTAGCTTAAAATCTACTTTATCTTATCTAAGTATGGCTACCCCAGCTTTCTTTTGACTTCCAGTAGCATGATATATGGTTGGTTCTCCATTCCCTCACTTTCAATCTGAAGGTGTCCTCAGGTCTAAAATGAGTTACTTATAGACAGCATATAGATGGATCTTGGTTTTTTTTTATCCATTATGATACTCTGTGTCTTTTGATTGGGGTGTTTAGTCCATTTACTTTCAGAGTAATTATTGAAAGATATGGATTTAGTGTCATTGTGTTGTGTGTAGGTTTCATACTTGTGGTGATGTCTCTGGTCCTTTATAGTCTTTGCAGCATTCCACTCACAGAGTCCCCCTTAGGATTTCCTGAAGGGCTCATTTAGTGGTCATGAACTCCAGTTTTTGTCTGTCTGGGAAAGCCTTTATCTCTCTTTCTATTCTGGATGACAGCCTTGCTGGATAAAGGATTCTTGGCTGCATATATTTCCTATTCAGCACATTGAATATTTCCTCCCACCTCCTTCTGACCTGCCACATTTCAGTGGACAGATCTGCTACTACCCTTCTATGTCTACCCTTGCAGGTTAAGGCCTGTTTGTCCCCAGCTGCTTTTAGAATTCTTATCTTTGTATTTTGCCAATTTCACTATGATATGCTGTGGTGATGACTTGTTCTTGTTGATTCTGAAGGGAGTTCTCTGTGCCTCCTGGACTTGGATGTCTGCTTCCTTCCCCAGATTCGGCAAGTTCTCAGCTATAATTTGTTCAAATAAACCTTCTGCCCCTTTCTCTCTCTCCTTCTGGAACTCCTATGATATGGATATTATGTTTCATTGAATCACTTAGGTCTCTAACTTTCCCCTTGTGGTCTAGTATTTTCCCATCTCTTGTTTTTTTCAGCTCCATTCTTTCCATTATTGTATCTCCTATTTCACTTATTCTCTCCCCTGCTTCCTCCATCCTTGGGGTCATTGCACCTAGCTTCTTTTGCATCTCATTTTGTAATTCATCATTAACTATTTCTTAGGTTCTTGATCTCTGTAGCAATAGATTCTCTGCTGTCTTCTATACTTTTATTCAAGCCCATCTATTAGTCTTATGACTGTTATTCTAAGTTCTTGATCAGATATATTGTTTATATCTGTTTTGAGCAATTCTCTGGCTATAATTTTTTCCTGGAATTTCTTTTGGGGAGAATTTGTCCGTTTCATCATTTTGGCTAGCTTTCTGTTTTTTTTACGTGCTTTAATAGCTTGTTACATGTCCTGCACCTACGAGAACTACTATATTAAAAAAGGGTCATACACTGTCCAGGACATGGCACTTCAGGAGGTGTTCTCAGAGTGTGTTGTGTGCTCTCTGTTGTTGTGTCTCTGGTTGCTTTATCTCCCTACTTGTAGTGGTGGTTTGGACCTTCCACCAGGTGTGCTTTGACTTGTTCATCGAAGTAACCCTGGAAAAAACTTAAAAAGGGGTGGTGGTGGTGGAAGAAACTTATCCCATACAAAGAGAGAAATGAAACGGTCAGGGGGGAAAAATGACCAGGCAAAGAAATTATACAGCTTAATCCAGAGGGGCGGGGGATAAAGAAGAAGGAGATATAGAAGAGGTGTAAAAATAATGGATCAAAATGTCTGCTTAAACAAACCAACAACCAGAACAGAGAAGGGAAGAAAAAAGAAGAAAAGAAAAAAAATACACACACACACACGCGCACGCACACACACACGCACATATATATATATAAAATAATAATTGACCAAGAATCAAATCAGAAATGCAAACTGCCAGACTGTTGTCTGATGGTGCCTTGTAACAGGTGGCTGCACTGGTCTGGAAGAGGGGCAGTCTGGTTTGGTCAGTGTCATTCTCACTCTGGTAGATATGCAGTTGCCAGGCACAGAGGGGCAGCATTTGGTGTAAGTGGGTCTGCCTCCACTGGAGACCATTGTCCGGTCATCTGTAGCCCCACTGTGTTGGTAATGGGGAGAAAAATGGTGACACCCCAATCTCTCCTCCCCAGAGGACAGTGGGTATCCCAAACCACACTATTCAGGCAGTCCTCACAGTGCCACGTGGACACTGGTTTGTCCTGCTTCAGTCTCCCACACCTTCAAGGCACTCAGCTGAGATTCAAACCCCAATGTATTAAAGAATCCCACTCCATGAGCCCCAGTTCTAGGGTAGTGCCAGTCTGCCCAGCAACAAAGGGCCTCTGGCTGGTGCTTGTAGCCTTGGAGCAGTGATACACCCTCTTCCCACAGCAGTGGAGGGAGGGGACTGCTCTACCAATGTTCCTCTGCATTGTGCCTCAGCTAGCTACCAAGCCCAGGGCTGGCACGCCCTCCCCGTGGGCCAGGCACACACACAGGCAGCTCTGGTCAGTCCAGAGAAAGTTACGCAACTCTGCATCATTACTCCTAAGGTTGTTTGCAAGTGAGAGACTGGCACTCTCCGCTTTCTTCCGTCCCCTGGTCCGTGGACCAGAGAGGTTTTTCACTTGTCCAAATACAATCCCATACCTCCAAAGCCTCTTTCTCTTCCTTTTGTCTCTCCACGGAAAGGGTTCCCTCTTTGGTCTGTACCTACTCTGCCTGTTTTATCTCTCCCAATTTGCAAGCACGCACCTCTGTTCTGACAAGCTGTCCCTGTGGGCTCCTGAAGATGTTTCTGTCACTTTGTAGCCTGGATTCCTGGAATTCCAAAACTTCTGGCCTCAATACTGCTGTGTTTGAGGAATGAGGGAACTTTAGGCCCCCTACTTGTCTTCCATGTTGATTCTTAGTCCTGGCTAGCATCTTGACTAGAACCTCATGTGAGACCCTTGAGCCAGAACCACCAGTTAAGTCCCTCCCAGATTCTTTATTCATAGAAACTGAGAATGTTTGTATTTTGCTAAATCTTGGGGTAATTTTTGTACAGCAAAAGAGCAACATATTTGAAAAGTCTCAAATACTTAAATATTAAGTGGCATACTTCCAAATCCCTAGAAAGTCACAAATATTTGAATATAAACAATGCACTCCTAAGTAAAAAACACAATTTTAAGTATCTTTTAGGACAGCAGATGTCTGAAGACTTGCCTGGACTGGAAGATTCACTCCCATGATGACTCTTTCACATATCTAGCAAGTTAGTGATGGTTTGGGGTCACAGAAAAAAGTCATAAGTAAATTCTTTTCTGTGGCAAATAGAATGGTATAGAAAACACAATACCTGTGTATCAAACTTTGGGGGATATAGTTAAACAGTGCTTAGAAGATATTTTATAAAGTTAAATAATATTTTAAAAATTTAAAGCTAAAAATCATTGCTCATAATTTCTCTCCTAAGAAACTAAAATGATCAATCAATTAAATACATAGAAGGAAGAAAACATTATAAGACCAGAAAAGTCAGATAGAATGCCAATGACTGAAACTTGACAAAACCAAAAGTGGCTCTTTAAAACATTAATGGAAGTTGATAAACCCTTGACAAGACTAACCAGGGGATTGAAAACAAAAGAAAATAAAAATTACCAATGCCACAAATTAGGAGAGAACATCACTGGAGATTATAGTCATTAAAAGAACAACTATATGTATGATGAATAAGTTTCTGATAGTAGGTCCACTGACCTAAATGAAACGAAAATTTCTTCAAAAAGCACAACCAAAACATTTCATAGAAGCAATAACAAATATGATAAACTTACTATTAAAGAAACAGAATTATCAGAAACCTCCCAACAAGGAAAACTCCAGTCCTCAGTGGCTTAACTAATGAATGAATCGCATCAAATATTTAAGGAAGAAACAATATCTGTCTTAGAAAAACTCTTTTAGAAAATACAGAAGGAGGGAATGCTTCACAACTTATTCTGTGAGTTAAGCATAACCAAGATACCAAAACCTCATAAAGATATTACAAGAAAAGGATGTGGGCATTGACAAAAATCCCTTAACAAAGTATGAGTAAATCACATTTGGCACATGGTAATAAATTAATACGTGTTTATCCTCACTGCATGTCTCACCTATTCTCTCTTTCATGTGTAACCTAGAAAAACATTTATGCATGTACATAATACACTATATACTGGAATGTTTACTGCAGCAGTTTTTTAAATTTAAAAAAGAGTAAATGACCTAACTATTTGTCAGTAGTGAAAAAGCCACACATCAGCACTCTATGAAATATTTACTGAAGTAGGGAAAACGTGCATTAGTTCCATATTTAGTAAGTTATATATATAGTATGCAAAACGTACCATTAAATGTAAAATATAAGTTGTATAATACAAAAAACAACTTACAGAATTATAGAAAAATAAAACATTTTACATTTTCTAATATAAATATATAGGCATAGTAATGCATAGAAATACAGCTGGAAAGTTACATATCAAACTGCTACAAAGGGTTATTTCTGTGAAAGTAGGAAAGAAATCAAGATTGGAGACAGGTAGATTAGGGTGTGTCAAAAGGAACTTGAGTATCATCTATAAGATTCTAAATTTAAATATTTTAAAATTAAAAATACAGACTGTTGATTTCTTATAGAATTAAAAAATCAATAAAAAGAGTATGGTGATGACAAAAAAAATGAGAGGCAGAAGGAGAGAGGAAGGCTGAAAAAAAGAAATGGTGCTAACATCCTCATTGATCAAGTGGGGAGTGAAAAAATAAAGAAAAAATATATTGTACCATCTGAAGTTACAATGGTAAACAATCAAGGAACTAAAATCTAAAATCAGTGATAAAAATATATAGGAAGGAAGAATAAGAAGAGTTGAAAGGTGTAAGTAATCTTCCTGATTTGTCTAAGCAAGAGTCAATATAAAAATCCAGACATGGAGATCAGCAACAAGAGTTAAAGTAGGTCCTCCTAGAAAGCAGGCCAGCATAGGGGCAGGGACTGTGGCTTTTCATTTTAAGTCCTTCTATTAATTTGTTACTTGTGTACACTATCACTATTATTTTAAATATAAGAAGATTACAAACATCCAACTCCGTATTTTCCACAAAAACCTGAATCATCTTGTTTCATTTGAGTGCAGTGATATGGAAAAAGGGAGGATTTAGTACTTATTTGAACAATAATATAATGCCTTTTGATTTACTTCTCAGGTGTGATTTCTTAACAAACCTTTCATTGTAGAAGTTTTAAATGCATAAAAACTTGTGAAAATGGTACAAAGAGTTCTCATATCCAATTTTTTTCCTATTATTAACATCTGACCTAATTATGGCACATTTTTTATAATTAATGAATCAGTATTGACAGAGTAACTTAAGCCAATAATTTATTCAGGTATCTTTAGATTGTATCAATTTCCTTTTTCTACTCCAGGATCACATCACATTATATTTAGTTTCATATCTTATTAGGCTCCTTTTGACTGTCAGACTTTCCTTATTTTTGATGACTTTGACAGGTTTGAGAAGTACTGGTCAGTATTTTGCATAATTTCCCACATTTGGGATTTGTCTGATATTTTCCTCATGATTAGACTGGGGTTGTGGGTTTTTGAAAGGAAGACCCCAGTATAGTGCTATTCTCATTACATCACAGCAAGGGCACATACAATCAGCATGATATGTAACTGTTGATGTTAACCTTAATCACATTGTTAGGTAGTATTTGTAGGCTTCTCCACTGTAAAGTTACTGTTTTCCCCCTTCTCTATATTGTATTCCTTGGAAGGCAGTCATTGTGTATAGCCTACACTTAAGGAGCAGGAAGCTATGATCCACATTGTTGAGGGCAGATAATGTATTTGTAATTATCTGTAATTCTGCCACAAGGAAGCTTTGCCTATTTTCCCACATTTATGCATAACTTGTTAATAGCAGTATGAACATATGGATATTCTATACTTTGGGTTATATTCTAATGCTCAAATTTATTTTGTTGCTTAAATTTTCCCAGCTTTGACCATTGGGTTTTTTTCATTTGGAGCTTCTGGCCCTTTAACATAACCCATCATTGCTTATCTGTGTATGCACACACGTGTGCACAGTTGTTTGAACACTTCTTGCATAAGTAACCCTCTACCAGAACCATGGATGGTTCTGGGGATTCTAGTTCAAGAAATTCTAAACTATACAGGAATAAGAATAGAACTGCTCTAATTATCATAGAGCTCTTGGAAAACTTCCATGCAACTGCCAACCAGGACAGCAAGATGCCCAACTATAGCAGCTCTGACTTTTATCATATCCTGTTGTTATGCACCAACATGACAAAAATCATGCTCTATTGCTACGGACACTAACCGAAAATGTGTCTGAGATCTTGATAGATGATAGAACTCCTATTCCACTTGTCATTTTAAAATGCTGTCATCTATACTGATAACGAAAAAAACGGATCAGATAGTCTACTTTTGAACTTGTAGACAAAAATTTTCTAATTTGAAACAAAAACACCTAATGCATCCAACCACTACCAGGCTGACTAGTAGCCTGTCTGTGTAAGGACCCTCAGCTAAGACTCTTTAGCCTCCCTGTAATGACACTTATATATTCCTCTCTGCAACCATTGTGTCAGTCACCTCTACCAACTGCTGCACTCCAGTTCCTTAGCTCATTAATTGGATGACTGTGAGTTGGTGATAGCTGAGGATCCCTGTCCAAACAGATCCTTATCATTAGCAATAACAGCACCAGTAAGTTCCAAACATATTCAGGACACAAAACAGAACACAGAATTGGACTCAAGACCTGCCCCGTGGAATCAGCATCAGAATTAAAATGCTAAAACAGAAACATGAGGCCAAAATGGTAATGACTTCAGAGAAAAAGAAAAATTCCTTGATGAGGCAGAAATTTCTGGGAGTTCTGTCAAAGTAAGTCACTCTGCATTGGAAATGGTTTGTATGGATTCCCTTTAAATATGTGACGACAGTATGAAACTGACAAGTACTAGCACACATGTAATATAAGTCAGACTTTCATTTGTTATTTCCTTGCCTTGAGTTCAACAAAAACAGGGGAGAGGGGGTGTATAACTTACTCAAAGGCGGAGCAGATGTTGACACATTAAGAGTTTCTTATGCAGACTGCCACCCAATTACATGACCAGGACCTAGCTCTAAATCCTGCCGTCTATCACTCCCTCTAGCTCCTCCTATGTTCCTGCTTCAGCTCTCAATTCTTTCTGCTTTTGGAAAGGTTGAGACAATTTTGAGAGAAGATCCCTGTCAAATTCTAGCACTATGCTTTAAGATAATTAATGTCACCTGGGAATTGCTCCCTACAGCACTCCCTAGGACACGAGATTACTAAAATTTGGAGGAGATGGAGGAAGGAGGGCATTGCACAGCAGGTAAATGTGACTGAACATCTGAATTTTCACAGGTTGCCTGTAAGCTTGGCTCCCAGAGTGGAGTCCTGAAAAGCCCTGCTTAGCCCTGACTCTGTCCCTATCTGTAGTCAACTTGTAAAGGAAGCTTGCTGTTCCCCTTTAATGGATATGCCTAAAGATACAAAGGACAATAAAACATCCTGATCAGAAAAAAACAAAAAAACAGGCTATGTAAAAAGCTTTAGATTGTACTTACACATAGAGAAATCTAAACAATTGCAATCTCATTACAATCGACTATAAAACTTTAACAACGTTAAAAGACATCTTTTGTAAACTAAATAATGACCTTTTGCATTAAAGAAATTTAGTCAAGCTAACACTTCCACATACTATCTCTCCACAGTGTGGAACAAACTACAGACAGCATGTTATCTGGTGTTATGGATCTTGAGTATTTCAACTACAGTCTAGCTTATCTTTACTTTCACATTTGATCATAGACTTGAACACTCTCTTTCCTGTTTAGGCTCACAATTATCCTTATCTGTGTGGATCTGCATTGGTAAAGGGGGATAGATTCCATTAACAATGACAGAAAATGAAATTCCTGGGATACTTGGGGAAGAATTGAGGTAGTGAACCACAATATCTTAAGAAATATAAGAATAGCTATATGACGTAGGGTAAGTCATTCTACTTGCCATCCCTTGTTCCCAGTCTCTCCATCTTTCCACTTTATTTTTAAAATGGGGCCAAGATTTTCTCCTCTCTTTATCTGACAGATAAGCTGTGAGAATCAAACATGTGTGAAAGCATCTTCATACTGACACAGAAGCCCAGCCGTTGTAACCTGATATTAACAAAATCCATTCACTTATCATAAGTTCTGCTTCAAGGTTGTTTTTTTTATCCATCAACCTTTTTCCTAACCACTCTCATTCTACTCTTATCCTTGTCATTCCTTCCAGCTCTTAAGCATTCGAAAATAAGCATGTTCTTTGGATTTGAAAAAAAAGGCTCTGCCTTAATGCAAACCCAAAGCTTTACTCTTACCTCTGTACTTTCTATTCTGATGACCACAGCACAGTGTCCTCTAATTATCACCCTTCAAATCCATCCTGAAATACATTGAAAATCATTCTTTTTACCATCTGAGTTCTCCATTTACTCTCTCTACAGCTATAATGGACCATGCTCCTTCACACTTTCATGAGAGTGGCCCTGTTTGCCATCCTGCCCTACAAAGCTCTTCTAAAGGGCACACTCCCTTGATGCTTATTTCCTCTCTATGGCATTGAGGTGGAAGATGAGACCACTGTCTATCCCACATCAAACCCAACACTAACGAGCCTTGAGTAAATTTGTGGAAGCAACAAGGAATGCTGATTTGTCTGAGCCCAGTCACCATCAATTACATTATTGAACAAGGGACAGCACCATCTACTGCAGGGACTGCTCATGAGAACTGCTTAAAGACAGCATCTGAATGCTTATATTAATGAAGGTAAAATCCCAGCATGATAACTAGAGGGCAGCTGCAAGTACTTCTTGTTTTTGAACTTAAGTTCTCTGTTCCAAATACAAGAAAAAGTTGAAGATTTAAAAACAAACAAACAACCTCTAAGACAGTATGGTTCACTCAGGTCTATAGACAATAGTTTTGTAAATTTGGGTGGGTCAGCAAACTTCTCTATCTCCATTTCCCCATCTGTAAAATGGAGCTAAGATCTAGCTCATAGGGATTTGGATTTGAAACTGGACCGGATAAACGATATTTGAGTGGCTGCTGTATATAGTTGTAAATGGTTTATCGCACCTTCTTAAGTTGCACTTCTATGTGGGGGAGGATTGATAGAAGTTTTTAATCACAAAGTCACAGGACTTTTTTCTTTTGTAACTGAGCTAAAAAAGGGCTGCTTTTTGGTGGGAGCAGATGAAGGCTCACAGGAGCCCTTTCTCTCAGAGGGGACAAGTACCCTTCCTTATTTCTTTCAGTTGAGAAATGTATGAAGGAACAGTTGTAGTCACTGAAATGCTACTGGAGTTGAAAAAACTTGACCTACCTTTCTTTCTTTCTTTCTTTCTTTCTTTCTTTCTTTCTTTCTTTCTTTCTTTCTTTCTTTCTTTCTCTCTCTCTCTCTCTCTCTCTTTCTTTCTCTCTCTCTCTCTCTCTCTCTCTCTCTCTCTCTCTCTCTCTCTTTAAAAAGAAAAACAACAACGATCTACTTGCCCCTCTTTGGGAAACTGTGTGCCAAGGAACCAGTGTCATACCCCCACTCCCTCCTGTTGAGCTGACATCACATTGTTGCATATCGCAGCTACTCTGTGGGTTTTGTGAAGCTGTGTGTGAAGTCTCTACCTCATTGTAGTATATGCAGGCAAGACTGCACTCTCCTACAGACGTGTGGAGTAGGCTGTGGTGTAGTTGTTTTTTTTTTTTTTTTGTCACATAATAAACACGTTGCAGCAGAAAAAAAAGGAAGTTTTTAGGATTAAAACATAGGGAAGTTTAAGGATTAAATTAGATCACCAATAAAGAAGTTGGCACAACACCTGGAACTTAGTAAATCTTTATTATGGACTCTCTTTAGTAGATTCAGTTCATTAAGAAAAACACTCCACCTTTTATATCTAAATGTGAGAGAGGAGAGAGAGGAGAGTGAGATTAATGAGATAGAACTAAGGAGAGACAACCACCTATGGGTGATTCTTCCAAGTGGAGATGGGCTCCCATAGACCCACTATACCCCAATTTAGTACAATATCCAAAAGAAGGCACTGAAATGGCATCCTAACAGATTTCTGCCCCAAACATTACCTAACTCCCTCTACTCTCCCTAGGTGTGGCCTGCATTTCTTGGTAGCTTCTAGATACTCTGACTCTACATTCCTTTGCAAAAGGATGGCATAGTAACCTAAATGCATTAGGGAAAGGGAAGACTGATTCAAATACAGTATGTTCATACAATATGATTCAGATTCAAAGGCTCTCACAATACAGACACCAGGGGACGGCACTGTACTTTGGGAAATGGTGGCTCAGGATATGAGTGTCACGAAAGCAATTGTAACCCTGAAGCCTTAGAGTAGCATGTGTATGAAATCTACATGGGTCTGAGCTGGTAAGTAATGGCTACAGAATGGTTACACTCAACCAGGTTTTCTCTAGTCACACTAGAGAAACAATGAATTCAGTAAGTTGGATCTGAACTGATTAGAGAATGGCATTATAGATAGAGGGAAGAAGTAAACACACATGAAGTGTGTTCTGGGGAGATGGGATATTCTAGTCAAGTGGAAACAAAGCACACTTAACAGAAATAGAGATGAAGCTAGATGGGTCAAGTAAATACAAATGGAGGGCAGGCTGATGAGTGTAGGGTACAGTTTGATAAGCAACAGAAAGAAACAAAAGCTTGCTGACCAGGGCAAAGATCTGCTTACAACCACCTTTAATAAAATGATTAACTCTGAGGTGTTGAGTAAAGCACCGTAGAGGGAGTGGAGGCTGCTATTTCAGGTTGAGGTTATAAGGATTTGACTAAGGCAGAATTACAGGAAAGAGTGAATGTAAGAATAATGCAGAGGTCAAATCCATAAAACCTAGGAATTTAATGCATGTGAGAATTTAGGACAAGAAAGAAGGGCAGAGGGGAAAAGACTGACTAATGGAGAGGATTAAAATAACAAATGTAAACATGTTTTGTCAACTATAAAGTGTGGCACAAATGAATTGCTGATAGCATCATTAACAGACATTGTTGGACTTAGGAAATCAGGTGTGGTCTTCTTCATGGTGAAAGTTATGTACATTTTAGAATCAGTTGGCAGAATAACACCTGTGTGCTAATGCCCTTAAGGCAGATGAAAATGGGGTACAGGTCCAGGGCTCCAGGGAATACCTAGGACTAAAGGGAGATTTAAATACTGACTGCCGGGAAGTGGAGGGAAGAACTAAGAAAATGGAAAAAGTCTCTATGGGACACGGTGAAGAAAAAAGATCCAGAAATGGTCCTTTGTGGTCTATATGCATTTAGGGAATATGAGTGTAGAGAAACCTAAAATGTGCCTTATTTCAACTAGTGTCTGCCATTATAGTGTGAAATCAGCCATAGAAACTACATAAGCATGGCTATGTCACAATAAAGGTTTACCTAAAAAATAAAGTAGGTCAAATTTGGCTTCTGGGTCACAGTTTGCCAATCCTTGATTTACACAGGAGAACCATGATAATACAGCATTATCAAAAGAGAATTTCAAAACGAATGAGAAATTTCAGTTATGCTGTATAAAAGATCAGGAAGACTGACAAAAGCTATTAAATTTGAAGATCAGTTATGCTCTGCAAAGCACTTCCTATAAAGGGAAAGAAACAAAGTCCTGACTGCCAAGGAGCACGAAACAAATGAATGGTGCAAAATGGGCTGCAGAGCACTGAGACTTGTCTCATGAAAACCACAGTGGGAAAGAAAAGGTCCAAGAGCCATGGAACTAGCATTTGGGGAAAAGAAGATGGCTGGATGACATCTTTTAGGACTAGAGGGATTTAAGCTTGTTTGCAGGTTTGAGGCACAGAATGGAGGAGAGAAAAGATACAGGTAAGAATCACTCCAAATATTTATGTCAAAATGGAAGTCGTTCATTTGGATAGAAGAACAGTGGAGAATGTCACTTTTTGGAAAGGCTCATAAAAGGCCCTAAATGCTTTACTCCCATGGCAGTCCTATGATATGCAGAAAGGAGTTATGCTCAGCTAACCCAATAAAACAAAAAGCTAAAAAGCAAGCACTGGGGTTTTGTTCTAATTCCAGGTCTTTGCCTTACAACAGAGTGACCTTGGACAAGTCACTTCACTTCTCTGAAGCAAAATGGGGTGGTACTAATCATACTCCTAAAGTTATTGTAAAGGTTAAGTGACATTTAGCATAGTGCATTAAAAAGAACTTAATACATATAAACAGTGTTGCTCTTCGTAACACTCAGAGTCTTTATGGGGGAAAAAACTGGCCTGAGTTGTCTTGCCCAGAATAGGATCATGTGAACTGAAGGAATACTGTGAGCTTACTTCTGAATCTAAGACACTGGATCCTTCAGAGAACACAAATAAAAGTAACCCTCACTGGATATAGTATAGATTTTGAATAGGCATTTTACAAGAGAAACACTTTGGAAAATTCCACATTTCAATATGGAGATCTTAGGCTGATGAGGAACAAATGCTAAGAGAGAAATCATTCAGCAATCATTCACCAACAGGTGAATTCCAGAGCAATAGGAGAACTTGGGTCTCCACTGTTATCTCTAACTTGTCTGCATTTGTGGGATGTTGTCTTCTTTCTACTGTACTGGTAGGGAAATGGGTGAGAGAAGAATATTGATTAGACCATTTAGCAAACTCTGAGTCATACTTCTCCTGCAATAATTTTTCTGTCCTTAGTAAGAATGAAAAACAACCTACGAAATTCATCATTTTGGGTGATGCTGTCTTTCCAGCTGGATCCCAAACCTAAACATAGATCTATTCCACCCAGACATTAAATTTAAAATCACCTTTTGATATAAATGATAAAAATTAATCCCATGATCATCACACTGACCATTCATATGGCTAGAGGAACTCTAAGTGTATGTGTGGAGGCAAGCATGTGCACACATGAGGTCATGGCACTCCTGGGTACAGTTAAGGAGTTATGCAGCTAACTAGAATTTCATTTATATCCTCTCAATTTAAATTCTATGCAAGTGTAGAAACTGTAATTTGCCATCTTGTTAATCTCTCCAGTAGATTCCAACAACAGACCTATATTTACTTTACCCAGTTTGCATTAGATATGAAATATAATCATTTTTCTATACTCCCACAGTCAAGTAAGTACTTAACATATGTTTCTGTTGAAGAAATTATGATGCTCATTTCATTCCTATCACAGACTGGTATTTTGGGGAGAAATTTTTATTTTAAATGTACTGCAGTGATTTTCTTGCTCTGTTATTTTTCTGTTGCAATTTATCTCTCAGAAAAAAAAAATAACAAAAATAATTAAAGCTGTGGCTTTCTCAATAATTTGTATTCCTCTCCTCCTGGCTGCCTTCTGTAATCTCTTAGACAAGGAAGCAACTTCATTGCAATGTTCTTTGAAAATTTTTCTGACAGAAGTTAGTATTTATGACTTTGGAAACTTCACCTTTAATGAACTTTGTGTATAGGCACTCACTAGGAGAAGTAACATATACCATCTAAATATAAAAGATGTTGGGAGAAAAATTAAATCATCAGCTATTCCTCTAACCATGTGTGACAAGCTCCTGCTGATCTGTCCTACTGGGAAAGAAAATAAATCATCTTTGTTGATTCCCATTTCACTTATTCTATTCCTTTTAAGTGAGCTCAGCTATCTTTGCTAACAAGTAACAGGCAGTGATCTGGGTCTCTGCCTCAATACCTACTAACCCAACCCAATTTACAAAAGCCATCCAAACCTGGGAAATGAGCTCTATAATTTTCCAGTGCTTGGACTTCATCCTTTGTATGGTACATGCTGGATATCTACTTTATACAAGCATGCTTGAATGCCAATGTTAATCACTATCTTGAAAATGTACAGAATCCTGTTCTCCTCCTAGATTCCTATCAAGCAGTATATGCAGAACAACATGTAGCAGTATATTCGAGGCCAGAGGCTTGACCCAGAGTGTCTCCCCTGTTAATGAAGAAAGTAGATGGCAGACCCTGATCTCTTTGGAATGTTGGCCATGCAAGGAGGGAAAAAGCTATAGATACTTGCTATAAAAGTTTGCTTCATGTAGATTCCAGCAGTGGATTCTTTGTCCAGTCTGTTGCTCCCTATGCATAATTTCCCCTAAGAAACCTATGTCTTGATTGATGTCTCCAGGTCATTTCTTTGGTCTCACCAGGCATCATCCACCCTTGGCTTAGAGTCTGGCTGTGATATGGCTTGATACCCTTAAAGCCAGACCTACCAGGTAGGAGAGAAAAAGTAAATGTACTAGTGCCTAATTTATTGATAAACTATGATCACGTCATTTGGAGATAAAGCAACACAAGTCTATAGCCCTTTGTGTAGGACTTGTAGTCAAATATTTAAGGATAATTTTGGACAAAGATACTGGTATCAATCAAATGGCTGCAGGCTCTGATGGTGAAGCAGAGAACTAGAAGGCTACTATGTCAAACTTTCGCTCTTCTATTACTGGATCACAGGTAAGTCAAGGATGCCCTCTGAAACAGTAGCTCCAGGCAGAAGCTTTGTTCTACGAGTACAGAAGCATTTTAGCAATTCATAAACTATAGTAATGGAATACCAGAATTCCTTGTGATCTCATCCTTCCTCCATTACACAGAATTCTCCCAAATACTTTATGAGATCATCCCCTATTTCCTAAGAGGGAATTATTTACAATACATATTAACTCATATCTAATTACTATCTGTTTTGTATGTTGATTTTCTCATTAAATCGCTGACCTCAGAAGAAAAGCTCATTAACTTCAGCATCCAACAGATCCATATGAATGAATTGGTCCCACTGTATCACTGACTCTTTTCTACCTCATAGCTTCATAAATGTAAACACTCTGGAGTTATGCAATTATCACATTTATGTCACTCTTGAAATTAAAAAGTTAAGCCACACTTTTTCATCTAATTTTAAAAACAGCCTTTATTTCACTATAGATTTTTCTTCTGATCAATATTGGACAATTTTTCTCCTCTGGATTTCCTGGTAGGTGTGTAAATCAGTAAAACTCCCTTGATATCTGTCAGCATCAGTACTTCAAGGAGACTCCATTATAATTATGCCATAAAAATCATAAGCCTCAACCAAACAACAAAAACAACTTGCAATAATATATGTAACCCATCCTGTACTGGTTGCCTTCAAGGTTTGTATATCCAATTAAATGCCTTTATACCTTTATTGAGATGTAATGGGCACATAACATTTTATAAGTTTAAGTTATACAATGTGATAATTGGATACATGGAAACATTACAAAATGATTACCACAACAGGATTAGTTAGCACCTCCACCACCTCACATATTTATCTTTGTGTATGTGTGTGTGGTGAGAGCATTTAAGACATATCTTCTTAGAAACCTGAAAATATATGATACAGTATCATTAACCATAGTCACCATGCTATAAATTAAATCCCCAGAACTTATTCATTTGTACTCTTTCACCAATATCCCCTTGTTTCCCCTCCCCACCCCCCCACCCCCCCCACCCCCCCCACCCCCGCTCAGTCCCTTGCAACCCTCATTCTATTCTGTTTCTGTGAGGGTTTTTTTTTGTTTTTTGGTTTTTTTCCCCACATATAAGCGAGATCACCCAGTGTTGGTCTTTCTCTGACTTCTTTCACTTAACATAATGTCAACTATTTTTCTGTGTTGAAACAAAAAGATATTCTTAGGAAATATTTCACATACTTTTTAAAAATACAGCCCAGCCAACTGAGAGAAAAATGAAAAGAACTTAAAGACCAGGTCATATTATGAAATATAGAAGTGAAAAGTGAAATCCATGAAAGATAAAATTAAGTCCAACTATTTCATACAAAGTTAATTACAAAAGTAAATATAGATTTCGACTATAGACCATAATATATACTGGACTATCCTTCTTTCCATAAGCAACCAAAATACCGGACCAAACTTATGAAAGAACAATAGTACAGAACTAAAAGAAGGAAAGTAATAATGTGAGCTACATAATCAACCTTGGTTTCTGCCCAAAGGTATTTGAGACCCACCAGGAGTTAAAAAGCAGACATGTAACAAGGCAATATTTACTCTGTCAAGAACCTAACAAACAGACAGATATGCAAAGAAGCAGAAAAATATATCCCATAACCAGGGGAAAAATTAATCCATTAAAACAAAATGAAAATAAGATAAAATTAGCAGCCAAAGACTTAAAGTATTATAAACATGTTCAATAATATAAAGAAAAAAACATGAACACGAGGAAGAAAGCAAAACTATAAAAATGGAAATATAGAGCTAAAAGTAATTCTAATATCTGAAATAAAATTTTTTTTTTAACGTTTATTTATTTTTGAGACAGAGAGAGACAGAGCATGAACAGGGGAGGGTCAGAGAGAGGGAGACACAGAATCTGAAACAGGCTCCAGGCTCTGAGCTGGCAGCACAGAGCCCGACGCGGGGCTCGAACTCACGGACCGCGAGATCATGACCTGAGCCGAAGTCGGCCACTTAACCGACTGAGCCACCCAGGCGCCCCTGAAATAAAATTTTCAATGGTAGATTTAACAGCAAATTCACATCACAGAAGTAAAGATAACTTGAAAACACGGCAAAAGGATCTATGATTACTGAAGTATACAGATGAAGAAAAAAATGCCATTGTCTCAGTGATATGTGAGACAATATCCATAGGTCTAACATGTGAATAATTGGAGTTCCAGAAAAAAAAATGAGAGGCAGAAATAAAAGAAAGAGGAAAATTTGTAATTTTAAATGCATACATGAGAAAAGTAAACAACAACAACTAAAAAGTTTCAAGTGAGTCACTGAAGCTTCCACTGTAAGAATCTAGAAAAAGACAAAATCAATACCAAGTAAACAGAAGGGAATTACTAGTAAGAACATAAATCAGTGAAAAAACAGAAAGGAGAAAATCAATAACAGCAAATGTAGCTTCTTTGAAAAGAAATAAAAACTGTAAGTTATTAGTTTGACTTACCAAAAAACAAAAGCCAGATGAAGATGATATCAATTTCCA
Source organism: Felis catus (assembly GCF_018350175.1). Taxonomy (NCBI): domain Eukaryota; kingdom Metazoa; phylum Chordata; class Mammalia; order Carnivora; family Felidae; genus Felis; species Felis catus. Next base: position 108,738,317 of record NC_058373.1, on the reverse strand, counting down.
AAATCACCAATGGAGTAGGGGGAGAAAACCAACATGACCTTACAGACTACTATCATCTTAATTATAAATATGATTATTGTCATACTGTCAAATATATTATCAAAAATTCAACAACTTGGATGAAATGGACAAATTCTATAACAACATTACTAAACAAAAAAATTACTGAAACAGTTAAGAAGAGACAGAAGTTTGAATAGCACCATAACTATCAGAAAAATTGAATTTATGGGGCACCTGGGTAGTTCAGTCGGTTAAACATCCAACTCCTGATTTCAGCTCATGTCATGACCTCACAGTTCATGAGTTCATGAGTTTTAGTTCGATGTTGGGTTCTGCACTCAGGGTTGTGCAGAGCCTGTTTGAGATTCTCTCTCTCCTCTCTCTGCCCTTGCTCCTGCAGGTGTGCACTCTTTTTTTCAAGATAAATTTTTAAAAAGAAAAGAGTCCATGGAGAATTCTATTAAATATTTATGGAATAAATAAAGCCAATGTTACACAAAATGTCTTAGCAAATAGAGGAGGAGGAATAATATTCCAAAGCTTTATCCTGACACCAAAACCAGACAATGACAAGGAAATAAAATTGCAAACCAATATTCCTTAAGAACATAAATACAACATTCTAATTATCAGAAAATTAAATGTAAAAATATACAAAAAGGATATGATTAATAAGTAATACTTATCCCATAAACATAAGATTACTTTAATATTTGAAAAAGAAACCAATGTAATTCATGAAAAAGAAGAAAAGAAAATAAAATTTTCTCTGATACAAAGCATTTGACATAGTTCAACATCCATAATAAAAAGCCACAAAAAATAATTAAAAAAAAAAAACTTTTCTCAACTTGATCAAAGGCAACTACAGGGAAATACATGAATCTACAGTTAATATAAAACTAAATGATTAGGAATAAACACCATCCTGCCAAAATCAAAAGAAGGAAAGAATATAAGCTCTCATCCTTCCCAATTAATATTCTACTTGAGGTTCTATGCAGTGCAATTAAGTAAGAAAAAGAAATAAAAGACCTACCTCTTGGCAAGGGAATAACTAAAACTATTTTCATTTTCAGTTAACATGATTGTATACATAAAAAAATCCTAAAGAACCTATAAAAGAATAGAACAAAACAAAAACTCACTAGAACTACCAATTTTACAAGATACAAAGTCACTACATAAAAATTATTTTCTATATACTAGAAATAAACAATTAGAGAATAAAATATAAAATAAAGCAATACAACTTATATTAGTATAAAAATATGAAATATTGAGAAATAAATTTACCAAGTGATATAAAAGTCCCCTATATCAAAATTAAAACACATTGCCACAATTTCAAAAAACCTATATAAATGATATTGTTTATCAGAATCCATATTATAAAAATGACAGTTCTGGGGCGCCTGGGTGGCTCAGTCACTTAAGCTTCCAACAGAGCATTGGGCTCTGTGCTTATGGCTCAGAGTCTGGAGCCTGCTCAGATTCTGCATCTCCCTTTCTCTCTCCCCTTCTCCTACTTGCACTCTTTCTTTCTTTCAAAAGTAAATAATTTTTTTTTAATGACCATTATTCAAACATTAATGAGGGGCACCTGGGTGGCTCAGTCGGTTGAGCATCCAACTTTGGCTCAGGTCATGATCTCGCAGTCTGTGAGTTCAAGCCCCATGTTGGGCTCTGTGCTGACAGCTCAGAGCCTGGAGCCTGCTTCGGATTCTGTGTCTCTCTCTCTGCCCCTCCCCTGCTCATGCTCTGTCTCTATCTCTGTCAAAAATAAATAAAAAATTTAAAAAAAATTGATGAATAAACTCTATGTCAATACTAATCAAAATCCCAGTAGGCTTTTTTTTCCTGTAGAAGTTGATAACCTAAACCTGTATTTTTGTATAGAAATACCAACAACTAAGAATAGCCAAAATAATTTTTAAAAAATAACAAAATTAAAGGACCTATACTATGTGATTTAAAGACTTATACTGTGCTACATAATCAAGAGAGTATAGAAAATTTGTCAAAATTCTTCAAAACTTATTTTTTAAATTGGTAAATGATTCTATATGTAAATTATAGAACCCAGAATTTCATTTGAAAAGACCAAAGACTGAGCTTGGTGGCTCAGTAGGTTAAGCGTCGGAATCTTGGTTTCAGCTCAGGTCATGATCTCGTGGCTTTGTGGTTTGAGCCCTGCATTGGGCTCTGCACTGGCAGTGTGGAGCCTGCCTGGGATTCTCTCTCTCCCTTTCTCTCTCTGCCCCTCTCCACTTGTGCTGTCTGGCTCTCTCAAAATAAATGAACTTAAAAAAAAGCCAAAGTAAATATAGATTACAAAAATTAAGATTTACATACATGTTGAAAATAACCTTTCAAGAACATATATCATATAAAAATAACAACCCAAATTTAAGTTCCAAGATTACATAAAGAAGGGCAAGTAACTTAGTCAAGCTCCTGTATATGAAAACATTGTACAAAGGGTGCATTATTTTTTACTTTGTTAATTTCAAGCCTTGAGATTTAAAAGATTCCTACAGGTAAAAACTAGAACTTAGTACTGTCTACCTACCTTACCCCTGAAGATAAGAGCAAATAAATCACAATCCACATAGCAGAAGTGGAAAACAAAATGAACATCAAGATTTCAAGAGAGAGAGAGAGAACATGATTATAGACATATAGGAATAAAACAATCAGCTATATCAACTATCACTTATATATGATTGAAAATGGTTTTGGTTTTGACTTAGAAATTTAAAATGAATTATTTCAAAGAATATTTGAAACACACATATTATAAAAGCAGGATAAAAACTGTGTGTGTGTGTGTGTGTGTGTGTGTGTGTGTGTGTGTGTGTGTGTATGCAGTAGGTCCACATTTTATTGTAGTTCTCCCTATCTTTTATTTAATTAATTTATTTACTATAATATAATTTATTGTCAAATTGGCTAACATACAGTGTGTAAAGTGTGCTCTTGGTTTTGGAGGTAGATTCCCATGGTTCATCGCTTACATACAACACCCAGTGCTCATCCCAACAAGTGCCATATCTTTTAAAAGATCTCTCATGAGGGGAGCGGCAAGATGGCGGCTTAGGAGGACGCTGGGCTCACCGCGCGTCCTGCTGATCATTTAGATTCCACCTACACCTGCCTAAATAACCCAGAAAACCGCCAGAGGATTAGCAGAACAGAGTCGCTGGAGCCAAACGCAGACGAGAGGCCCACGGAAGAGGGTAGGAAGGGCGGCGAGGCGGTGCGCGCTCCACGGACTGGCAGGAGGGAGCCGGGGTGGAGGGGCGGCTCGCCGGCCAAGCAGAGCCCCCGAGTCTGGCTTGCAAAAGCGGAGGGGCCTGACGGACTGTGTTCCCACAGCAAGCGCAACTTAGCCTCTGGGAGGCCATAAGTTAACAGCTCTGCTCAGAAAGCGGGAAGGCTGGAGGACAAAGGGAGGGAGAGCTGCTGAGCCCCCTGACCACAGAGCTCAGTTCGGTGGGGAACAAAGGCGCTCGCCAGCGCCATCTCCCCCGCCCATCCCCCAGCCAAAATCCCAAAGAGAACCAGTTCCTGCCAGGGAACTTGCTCCCTCTGCACAAACACCCAACTCTGTGCTTCTGCGGAGCCAAACCTCCGGCAGCAGATCTGACTCCCTCCCGCTGCCACAGGGCCCCTCCTGAAGTGGATCACCTAAAGAGAAGCGATCTAAGCCTGCCCCTCCTGCCCCTGTGCACCTTGCCTACCCACCCCAGCTAATACGCCAGATCCCCAGCATCACAAGCCTGGCAGTGTGCAAGTAGCCCAGACGGGCCACACCACCCCACAGTGAATCCCACCCCTAGGAGAGGGGAAGAGAAGGCACACACCAGTCTGACTGTGGCCCCAGCGGTGGGCTGGGGGCAGACATCAGGTCTGACTGCGGCCCCGCCCACCAACTCCAGTTATACACCACAGCACAGGGGAAGTGCCCTGCAGGTCCTCACCACGCCAGGGACTATCCAAAATGACCAAGCGGAAGAATTCCCCTCAGAAGAATCTCCAGGAAATAACAACAGCTAATGAGCTGATCAAAAAGGATTTAAATAATATAACAGAAAGTGAATTTAGAATAATAGTCATAAAATTAATTGCTGGGCTTGAAAACAGTATACAGGACAGCAGAGAATCTCTTGCTACAGAGATCAAGGGACTAAGGAGCAGTCATGAGGAGCTGAAAAACGCTTTAAACGAAATGCATAACAAAATGGAAACCACCACGGCTTGGCTTGAAGAGGCAGAGGAGAGAATAGGTGAACTAGAAGATAAAGTTATGGAAAAAAGAGGAAGCTGAGAAAAAGAGAGATAAAAAAATCCAGGAGTATGAGGGGAAAATTAGAGAACTAAGTGATACACTAAAAAGAAATAATATACGCATAATTGGTATCCCAGAGGAGGAAGAGAGAGGGAAAGGTGCTGAAGGGGCACTTGAAGAAATAATAGCTGAGAACTTACCTGAACTGGGGAAGGAAAAAGGCATTGAAATCCAAGAGGCACAGAGAACTCCCTTCAGACGTAACTTGAATCGATCTTCTGCACGACATATCATAGTGAAACTGGCAAAATACAAGGATAAAGAGAAAATTCTGAAAGCAGCAAGGGGTAAATGTGCCCTCACATATAAAGGGAGACCTATAAGACTCGTGACTGATCTCTCTTTTGAAACTTGGCAGGCCAGAAAGAATTGGCACGAGATTTTCAGGGTGCTAGACAGAAAAAATATGCAACCGAGAATCCTTTATCCAGCAAGTCTGTCATTTAGAATAGAAGGAGAGATAAAGGTCTTCCCAAACAAACAAAAACTGAAGGAATTTGTCACCACTAAACCAGCCCTACAAGATCCTAAGGGGGACCCTGTGAGACAAAGTCCCAGAGACATCACTACAAGCATAAAACGTACAGACATCACAATGACTCTAAACCCGTATCTTTCCATAATAACACTGAATGTAAATGGATTAAATGCGCCAACCAAAAGACATAGGGTATCAGAATGGATAAAAAAACAAGACCCATCTATTTGCTGTCTACAAGAGACTCATTTTAGACCTGAGGACACCTTTAGATTGAGAGTGAGGGGATGGAGAACTATTTATCATGCGACTGGAAGCCAAAAGAAAGCTGGAGTAGCCATACTTATATCAGACAAACTAGACTTTAAATTAAAGGCTGTAACGAGATGAAGAAGGACATTATATAATAGTTACAGGGTCTATCCATCAGGAAGAGCTAACAATTATAAATGTCTATGCGCCGAATACCGGAGCCCCCAAATATATAAAACAATTACTCATAAACATAAGCAACCTTATTGATAAGAATGTGGTAATTGCAGGGGACTTTAACACCCCACTTACAGAAATGGACAGATCATCTAGACACACGGTCAATAAACAAACAAGGGCCCTGAATGAGACATTGGATCAGATGGACTTGACAGATATATTTAGAACTCTGCATCCCAAAGCAACAGAATATACTTTCTTCTCGAGTGCACATGGAACATTCTCCAAGATAGATCATATACTGGGTCACAAAACAGCCCTTCATAAGTTTACAAGAATTGAAATCATACCATGCATACTTTCAGACCACAATGCTATGAAGCTTGAAATCAACCACAGGAAAAAGTCTGGAAAACCTCCAAACGCATGGAGGTTAAAGAACACCCTACTAACGAATGAGTGGGTCAACCAGGCAATTAGAGAAGAAATTAAAAAATATATGGAAACAAACGAAAATGAAAATACAACAATCCAAACGCTTTGGGACGCAGCGAAGGCAGTCCTGAGAGGAAAATACATTGCAATCCAGGCCTATCTCAAGAAACAAGAAAAATCCCAAATAGAAAATCTAACAGCACACCTAAAGGAACTAGAAGCAGAACAGCAAAGGCAGCCTAAACCCAGCAGAAGAAGAGAAATAATAAAGATCAGAGCAGAAATAAACAATATAGAATCTAAAAAAACTGTAGAGCAGATCAACGAAACCAAGAGTTGGTTTTTTGAAAAAATAAACAAAATTGACAAACCTCTAGCCAGGCTTCTCAAAAAGAAAAGGGAGATGGCCCAAAGAGATAAAATCATGAATGAAAATGGAATTATTACAACCAATCCCTCAGAGATACAAACAATTATCAGGGAATACTATGAAAAATTATATGCCAACAAATTGGACAACCTGGAAGAAATGGACAAATTCCTGAACACCCACACTCTTCCAAAACTCAATGAGGAGGAAATAGAAAGCTTGAACAGACCCATAACCAGCGAAGAAATTGAATCGGTTATCAAAAATCTCCCAACAAATAAGAGTCCAGGACCAGATGGCTTCCCAGGGGAGTTGTACCAGACATTTAAAGCAGAGATAATACCTATCCTTCTCAAGCTATTCCAAGAAATAGAAAGGGAAGGAAAACTTCCAGACTCATTCTATGAAGCCAGTATTACTTTGATTCCTAAACCAGACAGAGACCCAGTAAAAAAAGAGAACTACAGGCCAATATCCCTGATGAACATGGATGCAAAAATTCTCAATAAGATACTAGCAAATCGAATTCAATGGCATATAAAAAGAATTATTCACCATGATCAAGTGGGATTCATTCCTGGGCTGCAGGGCTGGTTCAACATTCGCAAATCAATCAACGTGATACATCACATTAACAACAAAAAAGAGAAGAACCATATGATCCTGTCAATCGATGCAGAAAAGGCCTTTGACAAAATCCAGCACCCTTTCTTAATAAAAACCCTTGAGAAAGTCGGGATAGAAGGAACATACTTAAAGATCATAAAAGCCATTTATGAAAAGCCCACAGCTAACATCATCCTCAATGGGGAAAAACTGAGAGCTTTTTCCCTGAGATCAGGAACACGACAAGGATGCCCACTCTCACCGCTGCTGTTTAACATAGTGCTGGAAGTTCTAGCATCAGCAATCAGACAACAAAAGGAAATCAAAGGCATCAAAATTGGCAAAGATGAAGTCAAGCTTTCGCTTTTTGCAGATGACATGATATTATACATGGAAAATCCGATAGACTCCACCAAAAGTCTGCTAGAACTGATACAGGAATTCAGCAAAGTTGCAGGATACAAAATCAATGTACAGAAATCAGTTGCATTCTTATACACTAACAATGAAGCAACAGAAAGACAAATAAAGAAACTGATCCCATTCACAATTGCACCAAGAAGCATAAAATACCTAGGAATAAATCTAACCAAAGATGTAAAGGATCTGTATGCTGAAAACTATAGAAAGCTTATGAAAGAAATTGAAGAAGATTTAAAGAAATGGAAAGACATTCCCTGCTCATGGATTGGAAGAATAAATATTGTCAAAATGTCAATACTACCCAAAGCTATTTACACATTCAATGCAATCCCAATCAAAATTGTACCAGCATTCTTCTCGAAACTAGAACAAGCAATTCTAAAATTCATATGGAACCACAAAAGGCCCCGAATAGCCAAAGGAATTTTGAAGAAGAAGACCAAAGCAGGAGGCATCACAATCCCAGACTTTAGCCTCTACTACAAAGCTGTCATCATCAAGACAGCATGGTATTGGCACAAAAACAGACACATAGACCAATGGAATAGAATAGAAACCCCAGAACTAGACCCACAAACGTATGGCCAACTCATCTTTGACAAAGCAGGAAAGAACATCCAATGGAAAAAAGACAGCCTCTTTAACAAATGGTGCTGGGAGAACTGGACAGCAACATGCAGAAGGTTGAAACTAGACCACTTTCTCACACCGTTCACAAAAATAAACTCAAAATGGATAAAGGACCTAAATGTGAGACAGGAAACCATCAAAACCTTAGAGGAGAAAGCAGGAAAAGACCTCTCTGACCTCAGCTGTAGCAATCTCTTACTCGACACATCCCCAAAAGCAAGGGAATTAAAAGCAAAAGTGAATTACTGGGACCTTATGAAGATAAAAAGCTTCTGCACAGCAAAGGAAACAACCAACAAAACTAAAAGGCAACCAACGGAATGGGAAAAGATATTTGCAAATGACATATCGGACAAAGGGCTAGTATCCAAAATCTATAAAGAGCTCACCAAACTCCACACCCGAAAAACAAATAACCCAGTGAAGAAATGGGCAGAAAACATGAATAGACACTTCTCTAAAGAAGACATCCGGATGGCCAACAGGCACATGAAAAGATGTTCAGCGTCGCTCCTTATCAGGGAAATACAAATCAAAACCACACTCAGGTATCACCTCACGCCAGTCAGAGTGGCCAAAATGAACAAATCAGGAGACTATAGATGCTGGAGAGGATGTGGAGAAACGGGAACCCTCTTGCACTGTTGGTGGGAATGCAAATTGGTGCAGCCGCTCTGGAAAGCAGTGTGGAGGTTCCTCAGAAAATTAAAAATAGACCTACCCTATCACCCAGCAATAGCACTGCTAGGAATTTATCCAAGGGATACAGGAGTACTGATGCATAGGGCCACTTGTACCCCAATGTTCATAGCAGCACTCTCAACAATAGCCAAATTATGGAAAGAGTCTAAATGTCCATCAACTGATGAATGGATAAAGAAATTGTGGTTTATATACACAATGGAATATCACGTGGCAATGAGAAAAAATGAAATATGGCCTTTCGTAGCAACGTGGATGGAACTGGAGAGTGTGATGCTAAGTGTAATAAGCCATACAGAGAAAGACAGATACCATATGGTTTCACTCTTATGTGGACCCTGAGAAACTTAACAGGAACCCATGGGGGAGGGGAAGAAAAAAAAAAAAGAGGTTAGAGTGGGAGAGAGCCAAAGCATAAGAGACTGTTAAAAACTGAGAACAAACTGAGTGTTGATAGGGGGTGGGAGGGAGGAGAGGGTGGGTGATGGGTATTGAGGAGGGCACCTTTTGGGATGAGCACTGGGTGTTGTATGGAAACCAATTTGTCAATAAATTTCATTAAAAAAAAAATTAAAACAAAAAAAGATACTCCTTAGCTATCCAACAAAAAAAAAAAAAAAAAAAAAAAAAAAAAAAAGATCTCTCATGAAATATAACCTGGCTAACTGGAGAACAGAATTCTAAGTGATTATATTCTTTATACATTTCTAATTATTTGTATAAATAAGAAAGACAAGAATTGTGATGGCATTAAATGCCCCACATTTTGCATTAAGCAATACTGTAGCAAGTACATTAAATGTACTTTCATACTTGAGATATAAACAATTCTACAAGGTGGAAACTGAATTTTCCTTTAGCATACAAATAAGAAAAACTCTTTGTAATTTGAAAGCTAAAACATTATCATTTTTTCTAGTGTTAAACATCAGAGGGAGCAATTTGGAAAACCCTGTCTCTATTGTTCTGAAGGAGTCCTGGAACCTAGCTTTGTCAAACAACTTGCCCTGTGCTTACTGTATGTACTTCTAATTCTCCTACCTCCCTCATATCCTCTTCCCTGTTGGAAGTAAAATACTTTTCTCTAAAAGTACTTTGCCTCCACAGCTTCTTGTCACAGGGAGAGGTCTGTTTAAAAATGCAGAGCAGCTTCATAGCAGCAAAGAAAAGTGGTAGAAGTCTTCCTGAAATTAAGTAGTAACTCTATTTCATTTAAAAAAAAAACAGCATAGGCAGTTTCTGTTTTGTATTGCACTAAGTCCATTAATAGAGTTTCTCTCACTGCAGGAATTGATTAGAATGTTTTTGAGCCTTCTGGTTACCTTGATAGTCAGAAGGCAGCAGGGTAAATGTTAAAGGTGAAGCAGATATGCATTTATCCCTACAGTTAAAGGAATGGCATTTCATAGATTTAAACATTACCATTTTACAGTCATATTAATATTTAAAAGGTATGCTCCCACATCAACATAGTAAGTGCTATATGCATTTTCCTATCTGAAAGGCAGAAAATTAAACCCACTTTCCTTCTCTCAGTGTTCAAAATTATTTGATAATATTTCTTCTGTTGATGTTTTAGTTTTTTAAATGTGGTAATGGAAAGACAATAAAGATAGAACAGAAATGGTAGAAAGATCACCAGAGGGGCACCTGGGTGGCTCAGCTGGTTAAGCATCTGACTTTTGGACTTGGCCCAGGTCATGATCTCATGGCTCGTGAGTTCAAGCCCCACTTCTGATTCTGTGCTGACAGCGCAGAGCCTGCTTGCAACTCTCTCTCACTCTCTGCCCCTTCCCAGCTCTCTAAAATAAAATAAACATTAAAAACAAATGCATTCTCTAAAAGATCACCAGAGACTTGAAGTTCAAGATGGCTTGCTCAGCACAGTCTCCTTCCCAAAGAACCACTAAAATGATAAAAGTAATATCGAAAAATAAAAACAGGTATGCCTAGGTGGCTCAATCAGTTAACTGTCTGACTTTGGCTTAGGTCATGATCTCAAGGTTCCTGAGTTCGAACCCTGCATCTGGCTCTGCATTGACAGTGCAAAGCCTGCCTGGGATTCTCTCTTTCTCTCTCTCTCTCTGTTGCTCCCCACTTGTGCTTTCCCTCTTACAAAATAAACAAATAAACTTTAAAAATAACACCAAAATCTTATAGTTCAGAAAAGTTAATACAGAGGTACCACTACCAGACAGACCATAATGTTATGAGTTATAGGCAGGGTATAAAAAAGATGGAGAAAAATTGAAAATACAACTGCACAGGGCTAGGGGAGGACCCATAGTCCCTACATGTCCAAAATGAACCTTAAAAAAATGAAACTTTCAGGCATACTTTTAGACTAACTACAACATCAGAAATCCAGGGGCGCCTGGGTGGTGCAGTCGGTTAAGCGTCCGACTTCAGCCAGGTCACGATCTCGCGGTCCATGAGTTCGAGCCCCGCGTCGGGCTCTGGGCTGATGGCTCAGAGCCTGGAGCCTGTTTCTGATTCTGTGTCTCCCTCTCTCTCTGCCCCTCCCCCGTTCATGCTCTGTCTCTCTCTGTCCCAAAAATAAATAAACGTTGAAAAAAAAAATTAAAAAAAAAAAAAAGAAAAGAAATCCAGCTACTGTTGACCTACATCTACATTACCACAAGCCACAGAAAGAAGTGCTTAACTACCCACTTTTCTCCAGCAAACCACCAGGCTAATCTCCTATCATGCCTCACATTTCTACTTGCTTCATCATTTCCAAAAGCCTAATTTAACCAGATCATCCACTAACTCGCATCTCCAAACTACAGTGCCAGTGTACATGCCCTAAAGGGCTGACATCGTATCAATCTCTAGCTCCTCTCCCTCCAAAATACTTCACTGTGCCCTTTGCTGCTCCTGATCTAAAATAAGCAGACTCTCCTACAACTTCAAGCTCCTCTCTGAATATACCCTTCACCTCCTGGCCTTAAAGGAAACCTAGAAGTCTTCTAAGCACTTGGGGTCTGATGACACACTCTCAAGAGAGGCTTCAAGAATAGGATGCCAGCAGGTGTCCTCCTTGTCACTTTAAAAGCACATTTCTCCTTCCACCTTTTCAAAGCCAAGTTCCTTTGAAGTACAGTCAATTCTTGTTCTTGGTGATTATGTTCTATAAAGTTATAGCAAATACTGATTTAGCAATTACCAAAACATTGTTTCTAGGGGAAATTTGGTGTTAGGTTCCTGCAAGCCCCTGGTCACATTTTCATTTCAAACATTTTCAAATTAGGAAAATGAAATAGATGTACAAAACAGAATGGATAAAACTGAGAGAAACAAATTAATGAACTAGAAAACTGAGTTGAAATATTTACCCAAAATATGACCCCATGGAAGCAAAGATGAAAAATATGAAACACATAAAAGATAAATACAGAAGTTCCAATATCCATATTATGTTTTCCACAAGTCAACCACAGAGAAAACAGGGGAAAGAAATAGATAACAGAATATCTCTAAGCTAAAAATAAACATGCATCTTCAGATTTAAAGAGAATGTTAACAGATGATCATGAATAATGATAAAATATGGAAGTTAGAAAAAACCCAGTGAAATTTCAGAGTTCTAGATACAAAAAGACACTAAATTCATCCGGAGAACAAGTGGTTACCTTTTCTGAAAAATCTGAACAATCAGATTGACTGCAGTCATCTTATTTGCAAAATAAAATACAAAAGAGGGGGATGCTAGAAGACACTGAGTCAATGTCTTCAAAATAATAAGAAAAAAAAAGAAGAAACAATGGGGAACCTCATAGCAAGAGCCTCCCCGACACCACAGTGATCCGTGCCTTCTGGTATCCAAGTCCTTCTGTAATTCTCCTCTCTTTAACAGCTGGACTTAGTGAATCATTTCAGATAAATACAATACAGAAGTGATGGGATGTCAGTTCTGAGATTAGGTTAAAAACTTTGTTTTCTATCCTGGGGACACTCTCTTTCTCTCTCATGCTCCCTAGCTCTGAGGGAAGCACCTGGATAGATCAGTTGGTTAAGCATCTAACTTTGGCTCAAGCCATAATCTCAAGGTTCATTGAGTTTGAGCCCAGCATTGGGCTCTGTGCTGATAACTCAAAGCCTGGAACCTGCTTCAGATTCTGTGTGTGTGAGTGTCTCTCTCTCTCTCTCTGACCCTCCTCTGCTCACACTTTGTCTCTCTCTCTCTCTCTCTCTCTCTCTCTCTCTCTCTCTCTCTCTCAAAAATAAACATTAGAAAAAAATTTTTAAATGGGGGAGGACATCAGAAAAAGAAAATACTAAAAACATTAAAAGAGATAAGATCAAGAATAATTATATCAATTCCTATAAGCAAGGACTACATGTTAAATGACTAATATTCAAAGACAATGATTCTTAGATTGAGTTTTTAAAGTTAGCTATATGCTATTTATAAAAAGTACTCCAAAATAACATGAAACAAAATCTCTTTTGTGGGTGAGAAAAGATGATGGGCAAAGATAGACCTGGAAAAGGGTAACAAAAAACATTTGAATGGCAATATCAAAAACATAGTCTTTTTGAGGTGGAAAAAAAATTTAAACGAAGAGATTATTTAACACTGATAAAGAAGATATATCATAAAAAAGATACATGATTAAATTTTATGCATCTAACATTGGCATATATGCAAAACAAAATGTTAGTAACAAATAAATGACAAATCCACCAGCATAGTACAAGACTTAAATGAACCTTAATACCACTATAAATTTTGTTTTTTCTTGTCCAAAAAATACAGATTACACATTATTTTCTAAAAAGCTTTTAACATTTACTGAAAATGAACATGCATTTGTCAAGAATAAATTCCAAAAACAAGAAACCATATTTTCTCACTGCAAAGCAAGAATATTTTAAATTAACAAATTGAACAAAAAATCTATCAATTAGAGGGGTGCCTGGGTGGCTCAGTCGGTTGAACATCCAACTCTCTATCTCAGCTTGGCTCAGATATGACCTTGCAGTTTGTGGTTTTGAGCCCCATACTGGGCTCTGTGCTGATGGCACAGAGCCTTCTTGGGGTTCTGTCTCTCCTCTTTGCCCCTCACCCACTTGTGCTCTATCTCAAAATAAATAAACTTAAAAAATAATCTATCCAGTTAGAAACTAAAACTTATCTAAGGTATTTTAAAGGTGAAATCTATGCAGAAATTAGAAACTATGGAAAAATGCATGATAATATTTCATCTTATAGGCTAAAATATAGGGTAGACCTTAATTGATATTCAGTGGAGATTGTATACACCTAACTGTACTTATTAGAAGATTAAAAGTATTCATCTTAAGAACCTATAATATGAACAATTAAATAACTTCTAGTAGAAAGAAATAGCAAAGATAAGAGCAAAAACTGATTATAGCTTGTGTTGATCAGGGTGTAAGTTAAGACTGTACTTTCAGGTGTCAGATTATTGAAGCCTTTTGAGAGGCCAATGGAGAAAAATCTATTAAAATTTCTAATATGTATATACTTGTGCTTTTTGGAAACCGTCCAATAGTCACCCCCTGTCCCCACACATATAATGAAAGGCTGCTCATTCCAGCATTGTTTTTAATAACATTTGGGAAAGGTATTTAATGCCCATTAATAGGAGCCTGATTAAAGAAATTATGATATATTCATGTACAAAATATTCCAAGTGGTCGAAATAATGACTGCTCTCTCGTCTGATAGAAAATTATCAGGAACTTATTATTAAAAAGGTAAAAAACATGCAACAAAACAGTATATTTAATATGGTACCATTCAAAATGTTTTAAGTTAAGTGTTTGTGTTATTTAAAAGTATCTTTATATAAAAATCTACAAGACTATATACCAAACTGTAAGTAGTTTTTCCCTGTGAAGTACAGGATTAAGGAATGTCCTTTTAGGGAAGTACATGAATCTTTTTTTTTTTTAAGTCAGAAACCATGCTTAATTTTTGTAATAAAAAAAAAAGAATCAGGAGTATCATTAGTATTTCCTTGACATGACACAAGGTCTAGGCTTCTGTTCCAGCTCTATTTTTTAATATGTAACTTTTAGCAAGTCATAAACTGTGTGTCAGGTTTCTCATTTTTTGAATGGGGATAATATAAGCTGTCCTATCTACCCAGCGGGATCATCAGGAAGGATAAATGGAATAATGAATGTTAACATGCTTTCAAAATCTACAAAACACTGTACAAATGCTAGAGACACAGGGAACTGAAGTAAAAGAGTCATGAAATGTCACCCAAAGAAATGGAAAGTAATATCACATGACTTCTTTCAACCCATTACTTGTAAATGGAGACATGGATTCTTCTGACAGCTAAATGTGTCAAAAAGAAAATGCCCCCAAAGAGGCTAAAGAAGCTGCCAATCCCTAGAAGCAGGTTGATGATGTATAGGAGAGGGTCAAGATGCCATCTTAGGAAGGAAATAAATAAATAGCATGATTTAACTCTTGCAGAAATCAACCAACCTTTGTTCCCCCTCTCATTCTTGAGTAAGAGTATTTTTTTAATGTTTATTTATTTTGAGAGAGAGAGCGAGTGTGCACACATGTGCGTGGCAGAGGGTGGTGGTGGGCAGAGAGTGAGGGCAAGAGAATCCCAAGCAGGCTCCACCCTGTCAGCACATTGCAGAGCCCTAGGCAGGGACTCAGTCTCATTGTTCATGAGATCATGACCTGAGCCAAAATCAAGAGTTGGATGCCACATAGGCACCCCTATTGAGTAAGAGTATTGTTTTTGCAAGCTCTCACAGAAAGTACCTTTGCGAAAGTTTGTCCTCACTCTTTGAAAAGTTTTGGCCTTAAAAGATTAAAGGAAGACCCCAAATACCACCCATTAGCCTACCTGATTTTGCTGGTAAGGAGAATTTCACTTTTGTAGAGTAACCAGATTCCAGAAAACAATAGAGAAATGACTTGTGTGGACATTACTCAATTTGTGTGCAAATTTTACTCTGAAATTTATACCTTAGAGAAACCCTCCACAAGTGTTTTGCTAGCCCACAGCAATAAATACATATAAAACATTAATGTCCTGAGACAGAGTAAGTAATTTTAAAACTACATATCTTGATTAATACTTTTATTTTAAAATTACGTTGTTATACTTGGCCTCAGGACATTAAACTTTCAGGTAGAAACAAAGACAGTAATAGCTAATAAATACATGGCAATCCACTAGGCAAAGAACTGTATTGTTTGCCATTTTCTGCACCACCTTCAGGCCAGTAGTGCTAATTATTATAAAACTTGACCTTAAAGGAAAGGCCTATGAGAGGGAGAATAGACCATCTCAAAACCTTACCAGAATCATTTACAAGACTTCTGGTGGTCAGTGCAAGTAACTAAATAAAATAAAAACATAAAAGCCTCCTTGGTGGTCAGATTTACCCCAGTTCTTGAACTGAGCTTTCAGTTCAGTGGATGTCTTTCTGTGCCCTGTTGGATCTCTGTCATAAGCACACTCTGAAGGCACACACAGGGGTTGTGTCTTTCTACAATGTCAGCTTTATTCAGTAAACAAAGCAAGGTTAACTATTATGAAGCAGGTTCAGGATTTCAAACTCAATGACACTCTACTACGTGTTTAACTCGCCTTCTTACACATCACACAAAACAAAGTACAAGACAAGATAGAACAGAGGGTAGGAAGTTAATGAACCAAACGCTAAGTCAGTCTGTGAGTGCAGTTGAGATAAGGCCTCAGTCTGGTCCAGGTCAGCTCTCAGCACTTACTATAGTGTTCTAGCAGTCAAGGATCTCTGTTCTTTTTGGAGATCAATCTGGTAGAACCCTTGGCACCAGCTGCCTTTTTGAAGTGGTCAAACATAGAGGGTTCAGTGTCTGAGGAGCCTGACAGTTTGCTGCAAAAATTCTCTCTTTTTTAAAGGTATTTAATCAGTCTTGGGTCTTTGCAGACCTCCTCTGTTTCTACTGGTTACCCTTTCTGAATGCATCACCAGCTGATGCTGGTCTCAGCAAAATCTGGTCTTAGCTGCAATGCCCTTAGCTGCTTGTATCATTGCTTCCCATAGGCCCCTGTTTGATACAAGTGACTCCCACATTGCTCTTTACAATCTCGCATGTCTAGCACAGTATCTGGCGTACAACAGGCTCTCTAAACATTTGTTAAACGTATAAAGAATTCTAAAGGTTATGGATATTTTTCCTCTTCTTGTGAATCATCTTTATAGAAACTAAAAGCTTCCTGAAGCTCTGACCTTTCTTTACGAATTATTTATTGAAAATTTGGAGAAGACAGTGAGGGAATGGATTAAGTGAGGAAGGAGATATGTGGAAATTGGTAAGTGCTTCTTTTTATCTCTGATAATGTCCGGGGTGTGAACAGGAAGCCATCACTACCTAATATCTTATTTAGGGGATAACTTCTACAAGCAAAGGGTTTCAGGCATTCAATACTGGCCAAGCAAGTCAAAGGAGAATGAGGCATCCAAAAAAGGAGAGTGGAAGTTACACGAGAGAAAAGAACAAACACAGGCTCCACACAATTCAACATGTCTAGAATGAATTTATCAGGATTATCTTTAAACAGCTGCTACTTCATACTTTCCCTTTTTGCCTTCATGATGTTCCTATTCATCCTCTGAGACATCTATTGAGACACCAGCATCTGATTTTCCCTTTCCCTGTACTTCTTCATTTATTCATCTTGGGAGCATCTGCTATCATTCGGGCTTCATGTTATGTTCTAGATAAGGTGCAGACATGAATGACCTCTACTCTCAAAAAAATTCATGCTCTAGCCCCCAAGGTAACACCTACCTTAACTGCTTAATAACTGTAATAGTCTCATACCTGTATTTTCTCATGTGGTGTATCTTCATGTAACCCATCATTCACTCAACAGATTTATGTTTCTCTTCAATATTGTGTGCATGTGTGTGTGCACATATATATAAAATACTTCATGGCCAAGATATTTACACTGTGACAGGCACTGTTAGTAATGCATAATGAATAAGTATCTAAAAGCATCTTGATCATTTTAAGCAGCTAGCCTCACACAATTCCTAGCTTTCCCTGAAGCCTTGCATGTGACTCCTCTGAACCACACCTTCTGTTTCCCCCCTTCTACTGTCAAGCTCATCTACTTACTGTCACTAAAATGGACCATGAGCTCCACGCCTTTGTTTTTTCCCCTCATAGTGAATATAAGCCCTCTTCCCTTTTTTTCCCCCTAGATATCTAACTCCTACCCTCTGGTATAAGGACAAGCTTACAGGGTAGAAAAAGCATGAGCTTTTCCATCAGGCTGACCTAGGTTTTAATCCTAGCTCCTCTGCTAACCAACATAGCAATCTTGGACCTTAATTTCCACACCCCTCAGTTTCCTCATTAGTAGGACAAAGATGAGAATATTTATCTGGTAGGGTGCTTTTGAGCAATGGTCAGAAAACTATACCCTGTATGCCAAATCTGGTCTATGGCCTACTTTTATAAGTAAAGTTTTATTAGAGCACAACCATACGTGTGTATTGTCTATGACTGCCTTCATGCTACAACAGCAGAGATGAATAGTTGTGGCAGAGACCTTGTGGCCTGCACAGCCAAAACTTACACTCTGGCCTTGAGGGTTGAGTATCAAAGGAGGAAATGATGTTAAAAGCTTAGAATAGCATCCACAGGGAGTAGAATGCTCAGTAAATGGAAATGGTGAGTAATGGATGGAAGGGGCATGCGTAGAGGGAAGTGCTAAGCGAAAGATCAATGGACCAGTTGTTGGTAGGTCTTCCAGGAAGTCACTACAGATAATCAAGTCAGGTTTTGAGTTTTTCAGGTCGAGAAACAATTTGGTCCACACTCTGGGAATAGGATCCTGTCCCGGGGCAAATAAAAAATAAAAATAAAAATAAATAAAAAATAAAAACTAAGCTCACAAGAGACAAATGGATAATACAACATAAACTTGCTACAGAAAACCTTTGGCATTCTTGGAAAGAAAAGTCCTTTCAACGAATTGGAAGTAAATGTAATTGTAAGTAACTGTTACTCAAGAGACAGTAACATGAGATAGTAACAGATCATTGTTTTTGTTAAGGAGTGAATTTGCATTGAGTGTACAGAAACAAGAGACTTAGCTAGTGAGCCAACCTGTTAAGCACCTATGCACATCTCAAGGAGACTTTTATTCACCTTACCACCACTGAGTTGTTAAATCCTGTGGTAGAATGTGATAGAGACTTTATTTCTAAGTGAAAACATGTCCCCAGCTCCCCCAAAATAAACATAAAAATGAACAAAACATCAACTGATCATGCTGAGACAGAAGTAAAATTACAGGAAAATCAAGTAAGGTGATATTTCCTAGCCAAAATAAAAAGTTTTGTTACCTGAAAAGTGGAACTTCCTAATATATAGACTCGTCATACGTTTCCTAGTGGGGAAAATTATATACTACATATGGGGGAAATTACTCTATTTTACACGAAAAAACATATGCTATAAGGGTACTTGCAAATTTGAAAGGAAGGAAAGAAGAAGTTCCCAAGAAACACCTGGAGAATATGTTCTGGTGAAATATTTCCCAAAATTGTTTAAGTTGTAATATTAACATATTCTCCACCAAAAAAGGATCTTATGGTCAAATATATTTAGGAAATGCTTAATAGCCGTCCTCTCTTGGGGAATCACCATGAATATCAGCATATCCAATGATCGCAAAAGCCTGTAAGAAAAAAACAAACTTACATACTCGATTTGACGTAGCATTTTTTTCAAACCTGTTTCACCACTGTGACCTTTTAACTAAAAGGTCTATATACTAAACACACTTAATAAATGTCAACTTGGTCTCAACTAAATAAAGTTTATAAAAACTATGCTTATCTTTTTTATCTTCCGTTTTCCTTTCATTTCTCATAAGGTTATAATGCAAATGAAACACAATAGTCAAACCTTGGCTCAAACATCTCTGTCCAGGCTAAAATAGCACCATTTCAGAAATTGAACTACTGGTGGTACACATTGCCATGTTTATTTGTAACTAATGTGTGAAAGTGTGAATTTCTCAAAAGTTAAACATGAAAACATTAAGAACCTCTATATGAGGTAAAGGACTTCAAAGATGTGGTCAATGCCTCTGAAATACCAGGAAAAGTCTCCAGTAAAAAGGTGTAACTTGGGCCAGTATTCAAAGATAAACCACCAACCCAGAGAGGAACAAGTAAATCGACAGGAAGGCCTTGAGGCAATATGAATAAAAGTACATAAGGGTCACCCACTGATTCAGGTATATAGCTTATATCAACTGTTCCCGATTATTACATTAACATTTGATATTGAAAAGTTTGATGGCCCTTATGCACAATTAAAATCTAGCTTCCGTTTGTGGGATCAGTAAATCATAGGAATAAAGAGCGCAGAGTAAGGAATATAATCAATGATATTGCGACAGACGGTAGCTATACTTGTGATGAACACAGCAGAACGCATAAACTTGTCGAATCACTGTTGTATACCTGAAACTAATGTAACTTGGTGTCAATTATACTCAAAAAAAATAAATTTTTAAAAAACTAGCTTAAGCACTGTGATGATCATAAAAAATACATGTTTGGTCTAGGTCCCTTTTATGTTACAGAGCTCTTAAAACCCTTGGAATTTCCTAAGTGAAGAGAACCACGGATGTATCTTCTGTTACATTAATAAGATGACTTTTGGAAAGCACCTAAGGTAATGGAAGCTGGTTGCCAGGGGAACCAACCTTGTGAAAGGAGGACTGCAAGCTTCAGCCCCACACCTGACCTCTGGGCCCCCATTGGCCAGTGATGTAATCAAGCATGCCTATGTAATGAAGCCTCCATAAAAACCCAAAAGGATAGGGTTCATAGAGCTGCTGGGAGATTGGTGTGCTCTAGGAGTACATGGAAGCTCTGCACCCTTTTCCCATGACCTTGCCCAGGCATCTCTAACATCTGCGTATTCCTGAGTTACCTCCTTCTATAATACACTGAGTGATTTAGTAAGTACAGTGTTCTCTGAGTTCTGTGAGCTCCAATCTAGCAAACTAATAAAGCCCAAGGAGGAGTCTTGGGAACAACTGGTTTATAGCCAATTACTTGGAAATATAGGTAACAACCTGGACTTGCAATTGGTATCCTGAGTTGGAGGGGGTCACTGGAAACTCCAATCTATAGTAGCTTGGTCAGAAGCACAGATGATAATGTAGTGTGCAACTACAATCTGAAGTAGGTAGAAGGGAGTCAGGCGGGTAGTGGTAGGCAGTATTGTAGCACTGAGTCCTTCACCTATGGAATCTGATGCTACCTCCAGGTAGATAGTATCAGAATTGAACTGGATCATAGGACACCCAGCTGGCACCTGATTATCGCTTGTTTTATGTGTGGGGATTTGCATGCACACATACACACACACGCACACACACGTGGAAATCGGGTTTAGGAACCCAGCTTACAGGCATGCATTCTTCATTTCAGGTGACTTCACAAGTTCATGTTTCATGCTCAAACTGCCCCTCTCCCAGCATCTAAACCCTAAGTAGCCACTTCTTTAGATTTATTCATAATTCTGAAATGGCCTCCATCTCTTCTGGGTACAGAGCCTTGAGGCCACCTGCATTAGACCACTCCTGTCCTAAAATGTTCTCTGGCTATCTGCAGAGATTTTCCAAAAGCCCCAAGTTGATCATCTCATCTGGGGGACACAGAATTCACATTTTCTAGGTCTTATCTGTCTAATATAACTAGGATTCCCTCACAAGTCCTCAAGCAGGATAAAAATTAAAGGGTAGCTACACTTGCGGTGAGCATAATGTATAGAGAAGTTAATCACTATGCTGTACACCTGAAACTAATGTAACATTGTGTCAACTACACTAAAAAAAAATAGTATTTGTAATGAATAAAAGAACAAAACAGATCAAAGAATTGTGAGTATTTGTAGTAAACACATTTATTTGCTCTAGTTCTGCTCATAGAACTGTAATTGTACTTTGTCCCCCATTCCTTACCTCCATTCACCTTCCCTTACTCCTCACCCAATGGCTTCCCAGCTCTCCGGGGAGCACCTCACATTATTCTGAAGTGGTCCCCTCAAATAGTATATGGTACATGCTGTTTCCCTTCTCTTGCTCCATCTCCCTGTGGCAAAGTCTATTGCTCAAAAACCACTATTCATATCAAGGTACTGATAAGGACACTTCAAAGCTACTTCCTATTTCAGATAAAGCACTTTTGTCAATGACAAAGGTTCTAGTTCCAAAGCTGTGGCATCTTCCCATGTTGAAAGAGTCTTTCCATGTCCCAGAATTAAAAAAAAATATATTTTTCTATGTATTATAGCCCTTAAGGCACTATATTAAATTCAGTACCATCCCCTTTTAGTTTTTCCAAATCCGAGGCATTGGTCATGGGTAGGATGATGATATATACTGGTTTGCTCCCAAACAGTCCTTGTCTTGGGTTTAAATATTAAAAGTGTCTCATTCTCACAGGTGCCCTGGTTTGACTAATTATATAGTCATCCTATCCACTCAATGCTGTATACTCCATTCTCTTATCCTCTTAACTCTTCAAATAGGCTCATGCTAATGTATTTCTGTATTGTATCTTCAACTTCTGTAAACACACTCTGGGATACAAAACTGGATACCAGTTACATTAGTATTACATAAACATTATAATCTATTTAAATTTCAATGTTAGTTCTTTCCATTTATTCAGGTTTATATATGTTCAATCCAAATAATTTGCATTATCTAAAAATAGCAATATGAATACTCAACTACCCAGTATAATTGACCTGTCTCATTCAAGTTTTCATAGTATGATCATGTAAGTAAACAAGACATATTCTAACAGTGATACTTAAATGATTGGTGTTCCCATGGGGTTTTCTCATAGGTACACTTCACCATTTCATATATCATAGTAACAGTCATAAAATCATAATTAGAGGGTAGTAATAATCCAAGACTATATATATACACATATGGCTTTGGTGATGGGGTTGACTTCAGGATTTCCCATGATATTAACCACCAATGCAAAACAAACATTGAAAATGCCCTTGAAATATCACATTAGGTTAAATAAGAGCCTGTAAGAGTTTTAGTGAGGGATTCACCTAAGTCATGGTTTCTCGATCTGGGCACTACTGACACTTGGGGTCAGATAATTATACTGCTTCGTAATTACCAGATTACACTGTTGTTGGGGACTGTCCTATGCATTGCAGGATATTTGCAATATCCCTGCCCTCTAACCACTAGATGCCAGTAGCAACCCTGTCCTTTCCACCACGCCTCTGCACTGTGGAAACCCCCACATGTATCTCCAGCTATTGCCAAATGTCCTCTGGGAGGCACAATTGTTTCTGGCTGAGAACCACTGGAATAAGTAGTTGCAGTGATAGCTCATTCAAATAGCTGCAGAATTATGTCAAATCCATATTATCTTCTTAGGTGACAGTTAATGTATTTCATATCAACAGAGGTCTGTTGAGCATCTACTATGTTCAAGACACTTTTCTAATACTTCAAGGGATTTAAAAAACAAACCTGAAATATGGCTCCTTCCATCAAAAACTTCAATAGATAAAAAACCTCTGAAGTAACTGACTTTTATTTCAATTCTAAATGTTTTTATTTAATACCCATTGGGAAGTTGAGTGCTGTATTTACTGAACATCTAAGGGAATATCTATTACAATATTTTGTTAGCGAGTCTTCTAAATACAATGGTCTGAAATAAATCAAAAGCACAAAATTGACACATATTATTCCATTAACAAATATTTCATGAATGAACAAAGAAATCCATACAAACTGCTACAAGGAAGGTTTCAGAGGAGATAGATTTTCTTCTAGTCTAAAATACATGACAGAGAAATGCTGGTCCTTTTCCAGGGATCAAGAAAGGGCTTACAGAAAAGCCCATACTTTAGCTTGGAATTTATGATACTTTTCTTTGGAGCTTCAGATATTAAACTCTCACAAGTTAAGTTGGAGAGTTCTGACACAAAGACCAAAGATAACCATGCGGATTGGTTGAAATCTGGTCTTTGAGTGGAAGGCCAGAGATGCACTCTTCTAGGCCTAGTATGGATAACACAGTTATAGGAAGAGAACTAGCCTGGAAGGCAGGACACCTTGGTTCATTCTGATATTACTCTGCTGTCTCTTGGTCATTTAAAACCTAAATATGCTTTCCTATATAAAATAAGAATTGTGTCTTCTCAGCCTACCTTAAATTCAGTTCTGTACACGAAAACGTGAACTGAAATTGGCTGTGTAAATATAAGCTGTTAATGTTCTAGAAAACTGAATAACTGTACTGAATGTCCTTTCAGGTTGTTTTCAGCTCTGAAAAATCCATGATTTTACCATACATCTTGCTCATGTCTCCAAGATAGCATGTATATTTGGAAAAAACAACATATATGTATCAGCCTCCCAAGATTCACGGGTTGACTTCCCTGAGTAGGCTAGCCTGAGATCTAGATAGAAATGGTCAAGTGATCGGTATTTTTTGTAAGGGACAAAACTGCAAATGAATGTCAGATTCCTCATGGGACCTGGGGAAAACCCCACTTGAGTTTTGACATTTAGGAGGAAAATGTGTCCATAAACATTTTTTTGTTCTGACTTGTCAATGTAAATGGATAATAGAGAGTCATAACCCAGGCCTTGGTACCCTGCATGTGGTAAGGGCCACAAAGTGCATCTCATCTATTCCAACCAACGTGTGCTTGAATGCAATGAAGAAACCCTGTTGGACTTGACTTTTGGGATCTGACTAACCCAAACATTCCCGGGTCTGACTTCCACAGTGTCATCTGTGCCCAGCAGATAGCTGAGTGCCTCTTCTTTGGTTAGTACAAAGATTTCTTCATCAGGAAAGAGGAAGCCACTGGGCCTGGGCTTGAACACAGAGCAAAGGGCAGCATATTTATAGACTGAGATGATGAACATGCATTTGAATTCATATTCTCAAGAAACGTACTAATGGTAGCAATATTACTATCTTCTGTGTAGTATTTTACAGTATCCTAACATACTCTTATTTTCATTTTTAATGAGATGAAACTCACTTGGTCAAATGGATTTGTTTACTTAATATGTATTGGTATACATTAAAAGCAGACTCTCACCTTTGTGATCGCTCTTTCAATTTTTCCTGAGAGAAACCAGTCCACTGAAAAACACCAGAAGCTAGTGAAATATTGATAGATTTTAAAAATTATTCCTAAGGCTGAGTTAAATCTCAGTCAAAATCAGATTCCCACTTCCATCTGCTCTTCAGGATTCGTGGAAAGCTGGGGTGCCAGTTGGACTGGAAAGTTCTAGTGTAAGATGAAATTTTCTTACTAAAAACCTAGACTTCATAGGCTGTCAACAAACATAAGGTTCAGATATTTTGTGAAAATATTTCCCCAAAATAGCCACAGTATGCTGCTTCGGAAATGTTTGAGAAAGACGAAAGAAATCAGTCAGGGAAGTTTGTGACCATGAAGAACAAGATGTTCTCTAGAAATTCCTTGATTTGTCTAATCTTGCACCCATCCCTTTCCTTCTCTCTCATGCATTTTCTTTATTCTTTCTGATGCATCAGCTCAATAGGGGTACATCTATATTTAGTATTTACCTTGTATAAATGGGAATCTGTAACTTCCTCATACCTGGCAAGGATGATTCACTTTTTTGTTTTCTTACTGTTGTTGCTAATGGGAGATGTACCTCACTGCAGCCTTGTGCACAAACTATAGTTCCTCTCCAGGCTGAATCTACATTAGGTAAGAGAGATGCTAGTAAAGGCAATTCTGAAACTACAATATTTTAACTCAAATGTTTAATTTAAATACTTAATAAACCATCACCATTTGGTGATTTTCATGGAAGTTCTTCAAAACACAAAACTTAAAAAAAAAACTAAAAAATATAACAACTAATCCCATGCTCATTTTAAATACAGTGGAAAACATTACTACCAAATAGTTATCGAGTTTCCATTTGCCAAGAAATTGTGTCTTGGGGGATAAAATAGCATCTATCCACAAAGAAAGTGTGATCTGGTGGTGAGAGAAGTCATATAGCCCAAAAAGTTTAATGTAAATACAAATTGAGTGGTAAATTAACCAACATTATAAGAGCTACCTAAAATATTACTTGAGGAATTACCACAATTGAGTTCAGAAAATGATGAATTTATTGGGGCAAACATTTACATAGAGTATGGAAAACTTCACAGAAGGAAAATTAAAGGCTGGATCTGAACGGTGACTAAACTTTGTCCAGGTAGAGAAGAAAGAAATTCCTTTCGAGATGAAGAGGCTTATAGTCTAATTCCAATTAAGTGTATACTATGCACTGCGCCACACCCTTTCCTAGGTCATAGGCCGCAGGGGTACCTAGAACAGGTATAATCCCTGCCCTGGTAAAATTAGCCGTCTGGTCCCCTAAAACGGCTAAGGCAAGCACTGGAGAGAGTTACCAGATAAGCAAGCAGAAATAGAAAGGTCCTGTAGAGACAGAGTAGGGAATAAAAATAAATGGGTATGTTGGGTTGAGATGGTAGAAGGTCTGGTACAAGTCTGTTCCTAAGGGTCCTAGGATCAGGCAAGTCTCAGTATCTGACAATCCTGCTATCATCCTGATCCCCCAAACATGTCACACAGATGAAGCCAAATGAAAATGAACAAGAACAGTAAGAAATTAGAAAGAAATTATAAAAGAGCACTGGAATTTGGGGCAGGGAGAGACAGAGTTTGTGCTCATTTCCCAAATCTGGTCTAATTATCTTTTAACCTCCACCAATAGTACTTTTCTTCCCTCCCCATCTGTCCTTCTGCTTCATCCACATTTGAATTCCTGTTCTCACTAGCTGTGTTAACACACTGTGATCACTAAGTCTCAGTCCCTCCACTGTAAACTGACATAAAGATACACTTGGTATGAGCATTAAGACAATGGATGTAATGAGCACCCAGCAGAGGAAGGGGGACAGTGTGCATGTTTGCCCCTCACCATCCCCTCCCTCCACCTTTAATCACTATCCAGCCTTGAGAAGTACACCCATACCCACCCTACTGATGCCTCGAATGACTGTCCAGGTGCACTTAAACCCTAGGGAATATTCCAGCTTTGACAACCAAACTGCTACACTTGAACCCTATCCTATATGGACAATAAAGGGCAATCACAGATTTGTGAGCACAGGACTGGTTTGTTTTCTCTCACCTCAATTTGGGCATTTCATACTCTCATATAGCAACTCCATGGAAGAGTGGAAAACATAAGGGAGAGATGGTGAAGACAGTTCTGAACCTCCTGAGGCCATCTGTTTAATTGTGGGTTTGAGGAGTAGATAGTGAAATAACATACTGAAATAACATTCAGTGTCATACTCTAAGGAATGGAGTCAGAACTCAGAACCACAGTCAGCTGGTTCTGTGCTTTGCCCCCTATGCCATACTGCTTGTTTGGAAATGGACCTCTACGTATGCCTTAACTTTGCCTTAGCACTCCCAGAATATCTGCATTTAGAATCCCATCTTTAATTATAAAATAAAACAAGTTTATGTTTAAGGATTTCATGGGTTACAAGAGATAAGGAGGTTTATAAAAAAAAAATGAAAGGAACCACATGGAGTTGCTCTGAAATTAGATAAAAGAAGGAGAGAGAGAAAAAGTAAGTTACTTCTCTCTGCCAAGGGTTAGTTTTGCCCTTAGTTTTGTGGTTTACAATTTGTATGTAGATTCCTGCAAAGTGTGCTCCCTACTAAAAATCCCCCATACACTCAAGTAGCGTAGATCACTAGGAACTGATGTAGAAAATACCCCCCTTCCCCTGAACTGATGATAATCACATCATCACTAGGTTAGTTGGTAACTGGGGGGAAGGGGACAAAGCTAGCAGTTCAATAAAATTTAATAGCTTTGGTTGGCTCCAGGTGAAACTTATATAGAGGCTACAAATCTCAAAGTATCTGCCCTATTGATCCTGGACTCAGTTCAAACCTTCAGGATGAGCTTGGAATCTTGTTGGTTTTTTTCTTAGAAATCAAAAAGGATTATCTAATGGACTGTGACAGATTTGAAGAGAAATAATACTGAAATCTAACGCTGTTCTTCAGTTTTTCAGTCCTACATTAAATTTCTCAGACAATAACTACTTTTTTAAAATGTCATTTTTAAACACACACACACACACACACACACACACACTTTTCCACAATTATAGGAGTAGCAGAGCATTAACAATGAAATTTTTTAAATTCAATAAAAATATAAAAGTGTTTCAGATTTTTAAAATTAAGAAAATGTCTAATAGCCCTGACCCAACCTTAAGAGAACCACATGTAGGTCATGGGCCAAGTGCTGTAATATGTCTTCAGGGACACATTTCCACTATTTCCTTCAACCTAAACTCTGATTGCTGTTCATTATCATATCCCAATGGAGGGGAGCGAGGAGGTGCTTCTCTTTTGCTACCAAAGGCTTGAGTTCCCAAGACTGGATGTAGGTTCAGCTGAATAATCATGGGACATGACCAAGCAAAGGCACCCAGTTGGAATCAGCTGAATTTTGAAGCCTCACTGGACCCTTCTGGTTTCTTCCTCCACTTCAGAAATTCCTGCAGAAAATATTTCTTTCTCCTTGCTTGCCTCCACTCTGATATTTAGATAAAATATAGCCAGCAGGAAATGTTTATCTTTAATTAAAACTAAAAAGAACCTAAGATCTTGGGGGCGCTTTAGTTGGTTAAGTGTCTGACTCTTGATTTCAGCTCAGGTCATGATCTCACAGTTCCTGGGATCAAGCCCAGTGTAGGGCTCTATGCTATCAGCACAGGATTCTCTCTCTCTCTCTCTCAAAATAAATAAACTTTAAAAAATAAATAAACTTTTAAAAAATAAAAAAAAAATAAAAAGAACCTATGATCTTCAAACTGAGCAGTCATTATGAAAATTGCTAATGGTACCAAGGCCAAGGAAAATGTATCAGAAAATGACTATGGGAAAAAGTGATAACCCCCAGAATACAAAATCCGGGGAGTATTATCTGGTGCTTTAACAAGGAGCTGTACTTTACAACTGGGAGTTTGTAGAACCTATGGGGAACAGAACAACAAATCCATTCACAAAGGATGTACTACCCCAACTTGTACTGCACCTGAATAATTATGTGTTAATTTACTGAGGAAATCTAGTATAACTTTTTTTAATGAAAGTTTACATTATATTGTAGGTTAATATTAAATGTTCTATAATCATTTTTTTATTTGCAATGAAATGTGTAAAAATTAATGTCTAAACTGGAACTAGCATAATATGTTAAGATACTGGCAAAGTCAGCCTTCTGCAACAAGATTTAGCTAATGGTACTCAACCACCCAGGCTACCCTCAGTCTGACTATTCCTTGTGAAATACTTTTAAAGAAACCCTAGGCTGTAAATTGATCTGTAGGCTTCAGCACAGGGAAGTATACTGGAATCATTAAATCTGGATTAAAGTCTCTGTGCTGCTACAATTTAACTTCTCCAGAACTCAAGTTGTTCCTCACAATGTGGGAGGACTGGACAGGATGTCCAGCCCCAGAGTTGTGTGAGTCTACGGTTTTTGGAGGGATGAGGCAAAGAATCCTCATGACTGGCACATTTAAGGAAAGAGCATGTACCACCATGATGCAGTCACTAACAGAGAGAAATCTGCCTGGAGGTGATTTTGCAACCCTTTCTACTGTCTCCAATAAAGCCTCCTGCCAATGCCCCTCTGGTCCTGGATACAATAAAAAAAACCAACAGTCAGCAAACTTCAGAGGTTATATAATATTAAGCAGGCCTAGTCCAAACCTTGTTTTTCATTTCCAGTGTGAGTTTCTGGGACTTCAGGGTGGGGAGCGCAAATATGCAACATGTACCTAAGAAGCACTCTGTAATAGTACAGGCACTAGGTCCCCTGTGCTAATTGCTATGGAAGTCTACTTTCTTCTCCCTACTTCCTGGCTGAAGCCTACAGATAATGAATCCGATAGGCATAGTCTCAGCCCTTGGAAAACTTAGTCTAGACGAGAAGACCTGAACATACTAGCCTGAAGGATATAGATCAGCAGAGGGATTTGCATCAATGTTATGGGACACAGAGGTAAAGTACGTATCCTGGGAAATCAAGGTGGGCTTTTGGGAGAAGGTGACAGTGAAGTTAAGCCTGGATTACGTGTGGTCAAAGGTGCACTGACATTCAATAAAATGAAATTTTTATGGGCACAACTGATCTCTGAAAAATGACTTGTGAGGCTGTACTGATAGAGAATTTATAATATGCACAGCCAACAAACCATACAGAATAAGAAAATGTGTATGTTTAGGCAGAAAACAAAATCTACTTTTTAAAAGTCTAGGCATCTTAGTTATTATTCTGACTTCTCTCCTTTCCCCTCTTCCCTCTACAAGAGGTAGGGGAGGGTGGGGAACAGGCAGGAAAGTTGGAATTTGACAATCATAGCAGGTGGGAGAGATTGGGTGGTAATCCAGTCATTTCCCTACAGGTGTGGTTCCTCCTGTTCCAGATTTGAGGAAGAATCAGTTTATTACCAAGCACTTGAGGGTGCTTAATAAACATTACTTAATAATTAATGGGACTTTTGAAAATAAAATAATAATTAATGGGACTTCTGAATGTAACTTTTCATTGTTTGGGGCACATTTAGAAAGGGCAGAACCTAAAACCCCATGCTCTGCAGGAGAGAAGGAACAGTGGAAATGGGTCTTAGGAGCTTCAGAGAGTAGTTTTTGCATGTGTGAGCAAAGAGAACCAAGAGTACAATGGAAAGATGGAAGGAATTAGTAGTTTAAGGAGTGTCATCAAGGATGCTTTGCTAAAACAGACTTATAATACTACAACACAGAATAGCCCTTAGGGTTCACTCCATTCACTGGTTTCCTAACTTTTATCCACATAAAGCTTTAATAAGAATCCCAATATCCAAATCCAATAAGAAAATCTGCCCTGGATGAAGTTGTGGGATGGACTTGAAATTTTCCCCAAAATCCAACCTCCCTTTCTCATGTCCAAACTATCCTTGAGACATTATCAGAACCTGTAGGGTTCAGCAAAATTGAATTCAAAAAACAATCCTATGGTTTACCTCTCCTTTTAAGAATGAAGCTGTGCACAACCTTTACTTATTTAAGTAATTTCACTTTCAAGAAATTAAGCTTTAGTTCCCCTAAAAATCAACTGTATCAGTAAACTTTTGTTTGACTGTAAAAATTCCAGGATTCCTGAAATAATGAGCTAATTGTCAAGTCTTTCTTCCTTACCTGGAGAAGTAACTTGACTAAAATAATGAAAGAGACAAGCATGGAATCCAGATATCCTGGCTCAGGCCACTCTGCTTTGTTGCCTCTTTCCAGAACATAAACCAACCACAGGTACGCAAACTCATCTATAAATTGTACAAAGTGTATTTTTTCCTAATTTTTAAATTCTTTACGAGATCAAGAATTAGAGGATTCCATGATAGAGTTATTGGTCCTTCTAGTTGAGCTTCAAGACTCAGAGGGAAAAATAATGAATAAGAAGTAAACACCCAATGACACATTCCACACACACACTCCTACTAAGTGAGTTCACATAGACTCATTCTCTTTAAACAAGACAGGGCATTGAAGCAAATGGTACCATTTTCTACTGCATTTGCCTGGAGCAGAGACTTCAGATACCTACAGGAAGGTTTGAGTTCTTGACTGGTCAGTTTTCACTTGTACACAGAAGAAACAACTCTACTGTCTGAATAAAAAAAGGAAGGTATTTATTGAAGGATATAAGATTCAGGATTACACAACTTAAAAACAAGAAGGCACTGGAGACTGGTCACTACTTGAGATGTTTACAGTATTACCAGTGCTGGGTGCTGCCCCTCTTTTCTCCTTGTGCTATACATTCAAGATTCACCCTTCCATAGTAGAAACATCCAAGTGGCTAAGCTTTGGTCATATTCCCATACCTGGCTGTCCTGGAACAAGGAGAGGTTTTCTGGCCTCTCACTCAGAGCCATACAATGAGAGATTCCCCACTATCAATAAGAACATTCAGATGCTAGGCAGCCAGAAAAACGGCAAGTGTCAGATTTTCCAAATGTCAGGAGTCAAAGATTACATCGTTAGCCATTTAAACTATAGATAAAGAAAGAAAGAAAGAAAGAAAGAAAGAAAGAAAGAAAGAAAGAAAGAAAGAAAGAAAGAAAGAAAGAAAGTCCAATTGAGGAAAGAGTGAAAATTCTTGGACCATAGAGAACAAGAGGAAAGATACTTTAGGACTTCAGTGCATTCATTCTGTTGAACACTTTTATCCAAACTATGTTCCATAAAATACATCCTCTCTCAAGAGGCTGTCCATTTTGGAGACTCAAAATGCTAGTTAGTGAATACATTAAAAGCTTATCTCATTCAGCATTTTCCAAACTTTTTTTAGCACTGAACCCTTGACACCCACAGAATCAGCTTTCCAAAAGCACACTTTGAGAAATGCTGTTTCTGATGAAAAAGTAATGTTATGAACCATTTGAGGCCATTTCACAAGAGTTAAGATTATTCTGATTAGGGAAAAAGGACCTCTCAAGTCTTCAATCCTTGAAATAACTTTATTGATGATCATAATACAATTTTGATAACATGAAAGGTATAGCTGCTTTCTCTAAATCAGATTACAGAGATTTTCCAAAGATAAGGGAAGGTAAAAACTTTGATTCCATCTTGAAGGCCATCTCTAATGGTCAATAGGTAAGTGGTGACTCTTCCCCCACAATTAGCACAGTTTGACAGAAATAAGAAGCACCCTTGAAAAGCAGATAGAAATTATAAGACAAATGCTGGGGCTTTGGCTGGATACGGAAGTCCTAATTTTCATTCCTTTTTGTTTAGGAACCCTGGGCCCTTCTTTCTCTAGCAGCCCACAGCCCATGTGCTCTACATCCAAACAGCTCTGCCAGCTTCCATGTTGTCCATCTCTGTGTAATCAAGAACATGACAGCTGAGAGCATGATACAACACTGAAATCACTTCCTTTCATTTACCCCCTTTAATTAGGCAAAGATGAAAAAATTAATCCTTAGCATGAGCGTAATCTGAAAGTGAGAGGTATCAAGTGTTTTATCAGATTCTGCCGGCAACTCTGTACTTGGCTTTGTATCCAGGCAGCAGATTATTGTAGCTTGCCCGACAAACATGATTAATAACTCAGCCAGAGCTTTTGTACTGGATGTAGTGTTTGCCAAAAATGGTAGAACTCAGTGGAGAAGGGGCACTACAGTGACAGTTACTTCCCTGACACATGACCCTTCTTTGTAATTAGAAACCAAACTCAATTATGCAGCATTCAATGACATAAATCTTCTCCTCCCTCCTTTACGTGATGATTGCTGATGCTGCAATTGTTTTCACAGCTCTAAAGTAAAGCCAAAGGAAATATGGTGATCTATCAAAACGTAGTTTCCACATTCAATGTTTGCAGCCTCAGAACCTTGTCAGGCCGCAAACATTTATTGCTGTGCATGGCAGGTATACAGGACACTGTATGCCTTTTGGGGGGAACAGAGAAGCCAGGCATCTGCTCTATCTATGCCCCTTTTACCGGATACCTTTTGAAAATTTGCTATGGCAAAAATTAAAGAATATCTACGGCCATACTACCCAGACACCCTCCAAATGAGACAGTCTGTCAGTGATACGGTCCAGGTTCTGTGGCTATTTCTGCTGAATAGTTTTGTCAACTGTACCATTTTCCCCCGCTTTTGTACAGTTTGTTCCTGACTGTTTAATGTGGTTTCTTCCCTGCTGTGGCAGCTTCCAAACAGCAGCTGTGATGCCACCCACCAGCATCCCAACAATGTCAAGCAGCTCAAGTAAACAGGTTGTGTGCTTCGACCCCTCCTACACACGTGCAAGGAAATGCTCGCCTATGCAGATTTCAGCTGGGGGATGCCTCTAAGGGAACAGCAGACCCACACAAGGTAGGCTAAATCCTGCCTGGTTTGATTTTGGAAGAATAATAACTTTATTTATAAAGGTCCCCTCCTACCATTGCCTTGGAAAGCAGTCACAATAGTGACTAGATAAAAACGTTAATTAAGACATCATAAGCCACACTGAAGGAGCGAGAATAAAAATAAAGGAGGAATTTGCAAACGTGGGGGTTTCAAAAGAGTTCGCTAAAGAGAAATAAAGAGAGAGATTCTCAAGAACAAAGTGCCAAAGTGCTGAGAGAGCTCCTAGGCACTGCAGCCCCCAGGACCTCAGCCACAAAGATGTGAGCTGGAAAGCAGCACAGGCAGGCATTGTGGACAGGTGATGGGCCTGCTAGGTCTGCCATATCTCTTGGAAGAATGAATGAATGGCACACTGACATGGGTGAGTCTAAATGCCCTATTATTTCCTCTGAAAATCAGTGGGACTAACCAGGATAACCCATTTCATTATTTGCATAAGTCTTTGTGTAAAAATAGTTGTCTAATTCACTGTAAAATAACAAGCATCTGGTTTTTCAATTGTAAACTTGTAATCATCCAATATCCCTTCCACCTTCAAGGATGATGGTTATTTCCCAGCAGGAAGATAAAATCAACCTGTAATCAGATCTACAATAAAAGGTATCTAGCAACACTGTGTGTAAGAAACGGTGTTTGTGTATTTGTACACACAAACACAGGTAACCCGGTTTTATTGCTCTCAGTATCAGAACCCTTAAAATGTGATCACACATAGCCAAGGGAAAGTCCAAAGTAAAAGACCCCCAGAAAAGACTGCCATCCATCACTGTCCCTTACCCTTTTCACCCCATTAGGGAAAATTTCTAGTCCTAAATAAAGCAACAAATCATGTTTTAAGTACTTCTGCAAACAGAAAGTCAGCTAGCAATTTTATTTAAGATCAACCAAATTTTCAGAACCATTATGCACTACAATATGTGTTGAAGTCAGATCACCAAGATTAATGATTAGAAGAAAAATAAATGAAAAATATCAATGTTTTAGTTAATGAGTAACACATGTAGAAAAGATAGGCTTCATTAAGACATTTATGCAAGATAGCCTCTTCACCTGATCTGACCCAATCTAGGCAACTGTACCTTGCTGCTAATCACATCATTAGGAGCTACCTAGTCCAGGTACCGAGACAAAGCACCCAGAATTATTTTTAACAGGGATTTAAAAAAAAAAAAAAAAATATATATATATATATATATATATATATATATATATATATATAAAACTAAAGCCTTTGTTAACAATGGCAATCTCTCATTCTGTAGTAAGAAACGTAAGGCTAATCATATACCTTATATATACACAGTGACCTAAAAACACTTCAAAATAGATTCAAACATCAGATTGCAGCTCGCTGTCCCTCAGGGACCATGGCCAGCCTAGTTGTCTCTATATTGATCCTATCTACATGCTTCCCATTATTCTTGTCCCAAGTGAGCCCTGATCTTTGTTGAGATGCCAGTTTCTTAGTTGGGGCCTCTATTACTCCATCCAAATCTTTGCTTATGCACTTACTCAATGTACAGTCCTTGAATTGAGTAGTTAATACTGAAATACCTGTGTAGTGTTGTAGCTCTGCCTCCATCTGAAGTCCCCTGCTTGGCACTGGACACAGAGGTCAGCATTGTATGGCTCTGGTGGCTGGCACTGCTCCACATGAGCTGCCTGGGAAGCTAGAAGGAAGAACTGATCTGCTTTAGAGGCCTCACTGAAAACAGATCATCTCACTAACCCAGCAAGCATGTCCTTCATGACCATGTTATGGGGATAAATAGTGTCCAGTGTGATAAAGACTCACAAGTAACAATCATGAGGTGATTTTTACCACTAGTGAAACAGAGAAGTTTGGGTATTAGAGAAATTATGACTCAAGTTTGCTGGTTCTGATCAAAGAAAGCAAACCCAAAGTATGGCTCAAGATTGTACCTGATGTGTGTATTATCAACAAACAGAAAAGGCATTTATTTACTGAGGGATTTTTATTGGGGGAGTGGGAAGAAAGGAGGCTATGATCACACTATATAAAGTTAAAAATAAAGTTTATTCAAAGTTCCCTCCCAAATCCAAATTAATTGAATTCAAAAAATGTGTTTTTCTAAGATGAAAGCCTAATCAAGTTTTTCTTTCATTTAGTGTGATCTCTGCCAATATTCACCCTCTTAGATTCAATAGTGACAAGTTTTATATAAAACTTGAGGGTGATAACATGCACCACACACAAAAACCAATCTCATGATTTTAAATTCATATCTTATTACAGTGAATTATTCTCAGTTACTTCAAAGCTATGGGCTTTATGGATGGAAGGGTAATATCAATAACAGTTGTAATTATGATCAGCAGAGAGAAAATTGGTTTTTGTAGTAATGCCACAAATCCCAGATTTTAAAAAGATGTTCTGAGTTTCTGCCCTGTGGTAGAGAACATGCTCAGTGCTAAGAAAACAAGTAAATAAAGCACAGCCCCTAATCTCAAACTTCTCAGACTAGTTATGGAATCAAAGAATAAGTAGCAATTAAAAACACAATGGTAGGAGCTCCTGGGTGGCTCAGTCGGTTAAGTGTCCGACTCTGGCTTAGGTCATGATCTCACAGTTCTTGAGTTCGAGCCCCACATTGGGCTCTATGCTGACAGCCAAGAGCCTGGAGCCTGCTTCAGATCCTGTGTCTCCCTCTCTCTGCCCCTCCCTCACCCACACTCTTTCTCTTTCAAAAATCAATCAACATTAAATACATAGATAGATAGATAGATAGATACATACATACATACATACATACATACAGATACATACATGCTTTCACATACAATGATAGATGCATTATTGGTCAGAAATGGTATTTGGCAGCAAGTAATCCAAAACCCAATTCACAATAGCTTTAAGAGGAAGGAACTTGCTTCATTTAACAAGAAACCTACAGATAAGGCAGCACAGGGCTGATTCTACAGCTTAATCATGGCATTAGGGACCCAAGCTGTTTTTTTTGTCTTGTTTTAAACATGTCGCTCCATCACCCTGTGGATGCTGAATTTCATCCTCATGGTGTCAAAATGGTGTAACTAGCACCATACATTCTATTCAGATTCCAGAAAAAAGAAGAAAGGGATAAAACATTTTCCAAATGTTAAGTATACTGGAATTAAAATTTAAGAAAAAAAAATTTTCCCAGAAACTCTATCTAGAAATGTCTACTTTTCAGTGGCCAGAAATGGGTCAACCATCAGCAAAGTAGTATGGGAAGATATTTTAAATGTGCCATGAAGAAGAAACAGAGAAGTACAACTGGGTAGACAACTAGCAGTGTCTGCCACAGAACTATGGAAACTTCAAAAGACTAGCTAACATATATCAGGGAAGTTTCTCCAGAGGAAAAGACAATTGGGTTTAACATGGAATTTCTACAAAGAACAAGTGAGGTGTGCACACGGAGAGGAAGTATTGGAGCAAAAATAGAAAGGGCATTTGAAGCACAGAACACAGAGGTGTTCCTAGCACTGCAAGCAGTTCAGTATGACTGGAGCGCAGGCTTCACATTGGGAAGGGGACAGGACGCGAATGGAGTTTCGTGAAAAGCCTAATGACAAATAGGCATGTGAAATTTTAAAGAGCCTTGTGGGCTGTGCCACACTAAGTAGTTCTGGCTTTAAGATGAAGCTGAGAAGATGCCATTGTATTATGGTAAGTCTTATTGTTGGCACGACAAGCTCACCTCATGTCATCCTGTGGAGGAGCCTCTGGGAGGATAGCATTCCTTCTCCGTCTCTCTCATTTTTGAGCTAGCCCTGCTCCTCCTACATTATAATCTAACAGGGCAACGTCTGCCTTTATGAAGCACACCTGCAATTGTCATTACTGCCCATGACCAGTTCAGTAAATCTACTTCTGAAGTACATGGTTAGGAAGCTCATTGTAGCCTTACATTCAAACCAACTTCTCCAATGCAGCTTTACCAATAGTAATATTGATATATTGGTTTTCTTCCATCTGATGCCTCTCACAGTTGGTTCTGAAGTTGGTCCACCTCAACAGTTGGTGACTTCTTATCCTGTTCCCCAGTGTCTCTCGTCATACTATTTCGTCCCCTTACCCTTGCATTCATCCTTGGCCACATGGTTTCTTTGTTCTTCCCAGTCTCAGCACATGGGTGCAGGGAGAGCTGAAACACCTCCAGGCTAGTGGCTGAGCTCTGCTATGCTCTGCCTGATGGTTATATGGCAGAAACTCCTCTCATGGGGTTACTTTTCATTAGAAATAAATTAAGTTGGGAACTCTGTGCCTGGCACTTCTATCCTGTAGAATATTGGCCAGAACTCTCCACTGTTTCCAAAATAAAGCTCTGCCTTAATTGCCTCTGGCGAAATATTTGAATATAAAATCCAAAAACATGTGAAGTACACTGCTGACATTGATGGTACCCAAAATGACACATTTGCTTGGTTAAAGAATTATGTCAGAAAGAAGTGAAAACAGAAATTCAAGCCACATGATCCTTACCTGGGCATGTTCTCTGCATTTGTGTGGAAAGCTCATTAGTATATTCCCTAGTCTCTCTTGATTGGAAAACATAGGGTACAGCTGTACAAACATTGCTCAAACAGCTTCCAAGAACATCAGAAGAGAATGGTGATATCAAATGGTAGTGTTAATGAGAGCATTGCTGCTCAGAGACAGAAAATTTGCAAATGTTGGGTGTGAGGTAGAAAATGCAGAAGAATTACACAGAAGTAAATGCTGAAGGGATACCAAGGTGGCTCGGTCAGTTAAATGTCTGACTTCGGCTCAGGTCATGATCTAGTGGTTCGTGGGTTCGAGCCCTGCGTCAGGCTCTGTGCTGACAGATCAGAGTGTGGAGGCTTGGTTTCTATGTCTCCCTGTCTCTCTGCCCCTCCCCTTCTCCTTCTCTCTCTCCTCTCTGTCTCTTCCCCCCCTCTCAAAAATAAGTAAATAAACATTTTAAAAAGTTAGATATTCTGAAATATTAAAAAAAAAGAGGAGAGTCCAGAAATCTGACTATAAGTTATGCACAAGAAACAGAGCGTGGGCACTGATAAAAAAAACAAATAAGAATCAGGGGTGCTTGAGTGGCTCAGTCAGTTAAACCTCTAACTCTTGGTTAGGCTCAGATCAGGATCTCATGGTTCATGAGTTTGAACCCTGCATGGGGTATTCTCTATCTCTCCCTCTCTCTCTGCCCCTCCCCTACTTATGTGTGCACACTGTCTCTCTCTCTCTCTCTCAAAAAAAAAAAAAAAAACATTAAAAAGAAAAACAAATAAGAATCAAAATGAGAGAAATTAACATCTCCTAGAAGTGGTCCAGGCACCCTGGACTGATCTGTTAAAAACTCATGGCTCCTGCCCCACCATGTCTTAGGACGGAGAGGGCATGCGGATTCCAAGGGCAGACAAAAGTGATGTTCTTTACAAGGTTATTTAGATAATATAATGCCAAGTGCATTCATTTCCTAGGGTTGCTATAACAAAGA
Organism: Felis catus; assembly: GCF_018350175.1. NCBI lineage: Eukaryota > Metazoa > Chordata > Mammalia > Carnivora > Felidae > Felis > Felis catus. Next base: position 108,699,381 of record NC_058373.1, on the reverse strand, counting down.
ACCACAAACTGAGTTGCTTAAAACAACAGAAATTTATCATCTTATAGTTCTGGAGGCTAGAATTCCAAAATCAAGAAATTGGCAGGGCCATATTCCCTTTGAAACCTGACAATCCTTCCTTGGCCTTTTCCTAGCTTCTGCTGGCTTGCCAGTAACCCTAACATTCCTTTGCTTGCAGGGGCAGTGCTTCCATCTCTGCCTCCATCATCACATGGTCATCTTCTCCCTGTGTGTGTCTGTCTCCGTGACTCGTCTCCTCTTCTTACAAGGAAACTAGCCATAATGGATTCAAGGTCCACCATATTCCTGTATGGCCCCATCTTAATTTGTATCTTAATTATAGCTGCAAAGATTTCTATTTTCAAATAATTTCATATTCACAGCCACCAAGAGTTAGGGCTTAAGCATATCTTTTAGGAGGATACAATACAAGCCTTAAATCTTGTGTTTGACTAATTAGTGTGGATGGGAAGCTTAGGCTGAAAAAGTAGAAGAGCAGTTTCTGCAAGAAAAAAGTCAAAGGCAAGGTAGACCCACTCACACAATGCTAACAGACAACATAAAGACTTACTCTATGACAGACACTGCTCTAACTCTTTTGCAAATATCCACACATTGTCCCTCACTATGATGACATGAGGTTGTAGTTTTCTACTTATTTAAAGATGAGAAAACTAAAGCACAGAGGCATCAAATTGCTGTGATGTGTCAACACCGGAAATTAAACCCAGATAGTCCAGTGGTATTTATGTGCCTAACTAGGAGAAGATTTCAAATTGCAAGCTGGCTCCTTAAATTTTTCAGAATTATTACCAGCTACATCTTCCTTTTTCCTCCTGATTAGCAGCATTGTGATGGGCTAATGGGTGACGTGAGGTTAAATGTGCCTTAAGGACTGGCCATAAAAGGATTACCAAGTTTACAAAATGTAGGTTCAGAGTCAGCTCTGTATTCATGTATGCTCATAATTATAGGCATACATTTAAACCTCTTTTCATTCTTTTGATAATACCTACTTCTATTATCTGAGAATAGGTACCTAACTGAATCACAAAGTTATATATACCTCCCACTTCCCTACACATTTTCTTTTCATTATCTGTATTAGGAAGAATAACTAAAGAACTGACATTTCAACTTGCCACATTTAAAATTTGCTATACTTAAATTTATTTTTATGAAAAATGTTTATAGTCATAGATATATACAAAAATAAATATAAACATAAGGAAGCATATGCAAAATACAGATAAGAGCATGGAGCCTGCTTTGGTTTCTATGTCTCCCTGTCTCTCTGCCCCTCCCCTGCTCATTCTCTCTCCCTCTCCCTCTCTTCTCTCTCTCTCAAAAATGAACATTAATTTTTTTTTTAAGCAAACACTGAAGAATCAAGACTAGGGTGGAGATACACCCATTTCACCCTGGGGATAGAAAACAAAAAGAATAACCTCTGGATCTCCCCCAGTGAATAAATACAAAATACATAGATACTCTTGGAAAATTTTTCTACTAATGAAATATAAATCAACCAAAAATAATTTTTTAACATTAGACTCACGCGTGTCTCTTAATTGGCATGAAAAGTGAGTTTTCAAATCACCTACAGTTCTATGTGTTTTGCATTTGTTCCCTTGTCATGCCATTTGGGCACTGCACAGTGATGAGAGACAACTTCCTAACGGAAATGTATTTTTGGTATGTCTGATTCTTCTAGAAGACAGAATGAGTGAAGGATGCTGAAAACAGCATAATGGGGGTACCTAATCATTTTTGTTGAATTTGCTATTTGCCCATTCATATGGATAGTTAGCAGCTATTCTTAACAAGTAAGAAACAAAACTTGGTCTTATGGCCAAGATCAGCTCAGTGAACAATGTTGACCAGAAAACTTTTCTTTCCTAGATTTTTTATTCTTCATTATGCCTCTCCCCTTTTTTAAATTAAACTTACTTAAGTTAGTTAACTACAGTGTAGTATTGGTTTCAGAAGTAGGACCCAGTGATTCATCACTTACATATAACACCCAGTGCTCACCCAAAAACGTGCCCTCTGAAATGCCCATTATCCATTTAGCCTATCCCCCCTCCCACTCCCCCCACCCCACCTCAGTTTGTTCTCTGTATTTAAGAGTCTTTTATGGTTTGCCTCTCTCTTTTTTTTTCCTTCCCTTCCCCTATGTTCATCTGTTGTGTTTCTTAAATTCCACGTGTGAGTGAAATCATATATTTGTCTTTCTCTAATTTATGTAACTTAGTATAATACATTCTAATTCCTTCCACATTGTTACAAATGGCAAGATTTCATTCTTTTTGATCACCAAGTAGTATTCCACTGTACACATATGTACCACATCTTCTTTATCCATTCATCAGTCAAAGTACATTTGGGATCTTTCCATAATTTGCCTATTGTTGATAGCACTGCTATAAACATTGGAGTGCATGTGCTCCTTTTAATCAGCACTTCTGTATCCTTTGGATAAAAAGGTAGTTGCTCAATTGCTGGGTCATAAGGTAGCTCTATTCTTATGAGAAACCTCCACACTGTTCTCCAGAGTGCTGCACCAGTTTGCATTCCCACCAACAGTGCAAAAGGATTCCCTTTCCTCTGCATCCTTGCCAACATCTGTTGTTTCTTGAGTTATTCATTTTAGCCATTCTGACAGGTATGAAGTTGTATTTCATTGTGGTTTTGATTTGTATTTCCCTGATGATGAGTGATGTTGAGCATCTTTTCACATGTCTATTAGCCATCTGGATGTCTTCCTTGGCGAAGTGTCTACTCATGTTTTCTTCCCATTTCCTCACTGGATTATTTGTTTGTTGGGTGTTGAGTTTGATAAATTCTTCATAGATTATGGATACTGACCGTTTGTCCAATATGCCATTTGCAAATATCTTCTCCCATTCCATCAGTTGCCATTTAGTCTTGATAATTGTTTCTTTCACTCTGCAGCAGTTTTTTATCTTGATAAATTCTCAATAGTTCATTTGCTTTTATTTCCCTTGCTTTTGGAGACATGTCTAGTAAGAAGTTGCTGTGGCCAAGGTCAAAGAGGCTGTTGCCTGTTTTCTCCTCTAGGATTTTGATGGTTTCCTATCTCACATTTAGGTATTTTATCCATTTTTAATTTATTTTCATGTATAGTGTAAGAAAGTCATCCAGTTTTCCTAGCACCATTTGCTGAACAGACTGTGTTTTTTCCATTGGATACTCTTTCCTACTTTGTTGAAGATTAGCTGGCCATACAGCTGTGGGTCCATTTCTGGGTTCTCTATTCTGTTCCATTGATCCATGTGTCTGTTTTTGTGCCAGTACCATAATCTCTTGATGATTACAGTTTTGTGATACAGCTTAAAGTCTGGAATTGTGATGACTCTAGCTTTGGTTTTCTTTTTCAACATTACTTTGGCTATTTGGTGTCTTTTCTGGTTCCTAAATTTTAGGTTTGTTTGTTCTAGTTCTGTAAAGAATGCTGATGTTGTTTTGATAGGGATTTTGTTGAATGTGTAGATTGCTTTGGGTAGTATCCACAATGTTAACAATATTTGTTTTTCCAGTCCATGAGGCATGAACTGTTTTTCCATTTTTTTGTGTCTTCTTCAATTTCTTTCATAAGCTTTCTATAGTTGTCAGCATACAGATCTTTCACCTCTTTGGTTATGTTCATTCCTAGGTATCTTATGGTTTTTGGTGCAATTGTAAATGGGATTGATTCCTTGGTTTCTCTTTCTGTTGTTTCATCATTGGTGTATAGAAATGCAACTAATTTCTGTATGTTGATTTTATATCCTGTGACTTTGCTGAATTGATGTCAGTTCTAAAAGTTTTTTGGTGGAGTCCTTTGGGTTTTCTACATAGAGTATCATGTCATCTGTGAAGAATGAAAGTTTCACTTCTTCCTTGCCAATTTGAATGACTTTCATTTCTTTTTGTTGTCTGACTGCTGAGACTAGGACTTCTAGTACTATGTTGAACAACAGGGGTAAGAGTGGCCATCCCTCTCGTGTTCTGACCTCAGGGGAAAAGCTCTCAGTTTCTCCCCATTGAGGTTATTAGCTGTGGGTCTTCTGTATATGGCCTTTATGATATTGAGGTATATTCCTTCGGTCCCTACTTTCTTCAGAGTTTTTATCAAGAAAGGATGCTGTATTTTGTCAAATGCTTTTTCTGCATCTATTGAGATAATCTTACGGTTTTTATTCTTTCTTTTATTAATGGGCTATATCACATTGATTGATTGGCTAATACTGAACCACCTCTGCAACCAAGGAACAAGTCTCATTTGATCTTGGTGAGTGATTCTTTTAATGTACTGTTGGATACAATTTGCTAGTATCTTGTTGAAAATGTTTGCATCCAGGCTCATCAGGGATATTGGCCTGTAATTCTCCTTTTTAGTGGGGTCTTTGTCTGGTTTTAGAATCAAGGTGAGGCTGGCTTCATAGAATGAGTCTGGAAACTTTCCTTCCATTTCTATTTTTTGGATCCCCTCCTTTTGCTAATGTAGTTGCTTCATTATTTTGTCTTCCTCACTATCTAGAATTCCTTCAAAATCTCAACTTCAGATATATCCATAGTACACGTCCTTTACACCACAGAGAAGATTTAATCACCATTCAGATGCACTGGCATTGCAGTGCTAGCCCAAGAAGGCCTACATTTGAATCCCAGCTCTGCCATGCCTCCATGTGTGGTCTGAAGGAAGTCAGTTAATCTCTCTAGGCCTCAGTTTACTTCTCTGAAATGGGGATGATGGATAATCATACCCACTGCTGAGATTTGTTATGAGGACTGAAGGAATGATTAAAATAGACTTTCACAGAGTAATCCCAACAAATAATAGCTAATCAACACTACAGTATCTCCTCTCATGGCATTTGCACTACAAACCTAATTTCAAACTGGCATGAAGGGAAGGTTAGGCAGAGAAATATTCGGTGGGGGTAGAAGAATAGGCTATGCTGCTTAAATATAAAGCTAAACCAAAACTTCAAATAAAACCTAGCCTACAGAACTGTTTTGGAGTTTGTGGTGAGTGTGGTTGGAAAGGGAGATTATGTAAAGGCAATATGCACCTTGTAGGACCCAGAAACAGTCCATGGGTTGACATCTGGCTGGGTGTTCCAGGTGCCCTAAAACCCCCACAAAACCAGAGTTAAAAAGCTAACACCACAGAGGCCTGACCATACTTTAGATGGGTCTGAAGCTGTTAGATCAATATATTTTTTCACAATTCTTTTAAAATAATTAAATTTCAAAATACCATCAGCTAGCTAAGAAGAAAATTCAGGAAACTACATGGACCAATTTCAAGCATAATAGGCATCTAGTCTAAGAAATAGTATCTACTGAGACCATTGATTTGTACAGAGTAGATGCTCAGTAAATACAGAAAGGAGTCCATTCTGCCCATGGACTTGTATGTCAGGGAGAAAGGATGAGGACTTTTGAAAAGGGTCTTCCAAAAGTTCTGCTGCTTAAAAATTTTGCAACACCTCAGTGAAACAAAACTGTAGTGATTTTTTTGTTTTGCTAGAAAAGTATCATGACATTAGTTTTTAACTACAAAAAAAAATAGAGATGTTTAAGCTCTGCAGAAAGAGCAAGCTTTGCCTGTGGCAAATTCACAAAATTTCATAATTCCACCAGAGGCAAAGTGTCAGAGTTTTCCCCATAGGAGCTACATTCCCAGTTGGAAATGTGAAATTTTAGCTCAGAAAAAAAACCTGGGTATGTTTTGCAAAAAGTTAAAACTGATTCTCTTATTTTGATTCTGGGTAAGGCCAAACCACCCCAAGGTGGGGAAAGTAACAAGTAGGGAGGAGAGGAAGATAAGGTCTAGAATCAGAAGAGAGAGGGGGCGTAAGTGAACAAAAATACTTGGCAGAAGAAATCCTGAGAAAGATTAAAAGGAAATGATATGATGGATATGCTGTGACCTTACAGAATTTAAGAGCTTAGAAGATTGTTTAAAGACCAGGTTCAGTAGTAAATCCCCAACCAAGACCCTGAGACCAGAATGTCTATTCATGCCCTCTATTTCTGCCAAATCCAACCTTTTCTCTCTGTTCCTGCCTCTGGTATTTTCCTTTGATGAAAACAGTGCCAGGTTTTATTATACAATTTCAAAAGGAAAGGATTTTGTTTCTGTATTTGGACTGAATTTTCAAGATGTAATTTCCTAAAACAAGCTTTGGAGAAGAGCATAAAAGTACAACTTTAAGATGTTTCACAAACATCTGACCCTTTTTTTTTTTTTCAAAGGATTGCAAAGCCTCATAAATCTTCAGCTTTGTTCTGTGGGCTCCAGCTCCTTGCCTGCAGAATTTTCAATCTACGTCATGTATAAAGCACATAAACTGGACTGGAAAGGACTGTACAATGGGGAAATTTAAATATATGGTTTTAATCCCATTAATTAAGTACTATTATTGGAGATGGGCTGGAGACCATAAGGCACTAAAAACAATTTTTTTATTAAATAATATGGGTCTTCCACCATCCCTGAAGATCTTTTGTGTATTCACTCATTTTCCTCCTAACCCCCGCCAACACTGTCTCTTATCCTTCAGACAGAGGAAATAATGTGAAAGGCTTTAACATCACAAGATTCAAAGATTTTTGAGTACTTATAACCTTCTGAGGCAACAGATCTGAATAAGAACCTACACTAAATACAGCTTCTCCTGTCAGAATTGAACTATCTTTGATATAAAAAAGACTGGGTTCATAAAATGCATTCAGATTTACCTCCAGCACTCTGCACAAACTGCCTATCCTAATCTAAGATGAAGCAATTCCATATGGCCCTTGATAGTTCTTGCGTACAGGACATTTCAGGATGCTCAGAGAAGACAGGTAGGTGCGTATAAAGACGGAAGACCATTCACTTAGAGTCATGCAATAGGAAAACTCTCGCCAGGACATCAAAAATCAATCAAGACATTATGCCACCTCACAGTCCAGTAAAAGAGCTAGATAAATGCTCAACTACTTGAATAAATCATTTATAAAACACTGGGGGGTAGACATACCATATTCCAGACCTTGAATTAGAAGAAAAGAAATGACAATTTCAGCAGTGATTTCAAGTTTGGCTGCAGTTTGCAAATAACTGTTTTAAAAATTCCTCATAGTGGAGAATCTCGGACCATTTCTCTCTTAGGAGACGTTTCATTAATAAGAGTTGGCTGCTGAATTTGAGGAAATGGGAACTTTCATACACATCGTAAGTGGCTAATGAAAAGGGAGATCCCAAATTATTCATGATAGCTAAAGAACACTCAGAGAAGTAGAACATGCAGCAAGACAGCATGACAGAGAGTCCCAGTGGCTAGAAAGGCCTGAAGTCCAGAGGGTATTCATATGAACAGCCATGCACAGATATACTAGTAAGTCACTGAGGAAATCAGGTAAAAGAGTCTGATAGTGAATGAGAAATCCCAGGGACTAATCTACAGAAAACAGGAAACCTTGAAGAACTGACAGTGAGCAAAGAGAAAAGAGGTGAGTCTCCTGCAGCACAGGATTCAGTTGCTATTAATTCAGCCCCTCTAATCACCTAATTTTATCTTAAGTGTTTCCCAAGCTTTATTATTTTCTGCATACAAATCACCTGGAGAATCTAGTCAAAATGCAAATTCTAATGCAAGGAACTTCTGGGAGAGGCCAGAGATGTTACTTTCAGATGATGGTGGCACTACTAATCCATGGGCCATGCACTAAATTTCAGAGTACCTATAAGGCTGAATCTCATCATGTCAGTGAAATTATCACAAACTAATAGATGTAGTACCTCCAGGTACTTCAAGATAATGAAGCACCCTGGTCTCTGAATTATCTCTGGATCTAGTTTACTTTCTGTCCATGTGACTTGCTTCTCTTCTCGAAGGGCATATAACTGAAAGAGTGTGATGAAGGTGGTATCCAAATTTTCATTTGAACTCCCTGTCTCCCATTTTGTGACTTAACAATCAAAGACCAATTAATGAGTTTTATGAGTCAGAATTCTCTAACATGGTAATAATCATATAATCCTCAACAAAGCTATTGTGAAGGTCAAAACTGGATTATGTAAGTAAAAACATTATGTAAGTAAGTAAGAACTCAGCAAATGTCAGCCCTTCTTCCTTCTCTCCTCTATTAATAACAAGTACAGCTATCACTAAAAGAGCTGGCAGTGGACAATGAACTTTCAATGACACATTTTTTTGTCCACTAAAGTCCATAAACAAGATCCATGTCATCACCCTCTAAAGATGAAGAAATTAAAATTCATAGAGGTTTGGTGTAGTCATCAAGAGCCCAAGGTGTCACTCTAATACACTTCAATTCAGATTCTCTATTTGTCTCTCATAAAAAACTTTGTCATTTGCAGAGTAGCACTTACATTGAGTAAAATACAAGTAAAATGCCTATTAGAACTTCCTGTTAAATAAAATGAAAAGAATTTAAGTCATTGTGTTAGTTTGCTAGAACTGCCAGAACAAAGTACCGCAGACTGGGGGCTTAAACAGCAGAAATTTATTGTCCACAGTTCTGGAGACTCTACGTCCAAAATTAAAATACCAACAGGATAGTTCCTTTTAAAGACTGTGAGGAAAGGACCTGATCCAGGCTTCTCTCCTTGGCTTGTAGATGGCTGTCTTTTCTCTATATCTCTTCACATTGGCTTCCCTCTAAGCCTGTGTCTATGTACAAATTTCTCTTTTTTATGAGGACTAGTTTTATTGAATTAGAATCTACCTTTATGACCTCATTTTAAATTGATTACCTTTGTAAATACCCTCTCTTCTTTTCTCTCTAAAGTTTATTTATTTATTTTGGAAGAGACCGAGAGCACAAGCAAGGGAAGGGCAGAGAGGTGGGGGGAAAGACAGAATTGCAAGCAGACTGCATGCTATCAGCACAGAGCCTGACGTGGGGCTTGAACTCACAAACTGTGAGATCATGACCTGAGCCAAAACCAAGAGTCAGATATTTAACTGACTAAGCCATCCAGGAGCCTCAACACCATATTTCCAAATAAGATCACATTTTGAAGTACTGGGTTAGGACTTCTACGTATGAATTTTGGGGAGATGCAATTCAACCATAAATTCAACCCACAAAGACAAAACTGTAAACAAAAGTCAACAGAGTGTTGGAAGATGAAATATGGACTGAAGGAGAGAAGATGTAAGAAATCTGAATGTCAAATACCCAGGGTAATGAATGGGATGCAAACAAGAAATGAGGGATTTCATAATATAAAACACCAGAAAGGTCCTGAAATGGTACTAACTTATTCTTCCAAAGAGACAAGAGAAGCAAAAGTCTGAAACAAGACATTTAAGAATATGTATTAGGAATAGTTATATCCCCAGGCATTCTCTACTCCATAAACAGGATTTATTTGCTGGACAAATTGAACCATGCACATTATAAACCCAGGGAGGATTAGGGTAGAGGAAGCACCCTACTGAAAATCAGCTCAGCAAATTAAGTTAAAAATGGCATACTGAATGACAAGACCCCCAACTCTTTTCTTCGCTCTGCTTTAGGAATGTTGGCAGTCAGGCAAATACTGCCTCAGGCAAGTAATTGGTATCTTGTTCTCTGGTCTGGCATAACTGACAAGCTCCAGTAGGGGTAAAATTAATAAACATTGACACTTAGGGTCCCCTCAGGAAACTTCTAGATCCCTGGCCATTAGATCTTTAGTTGTTCAGCTTTGACCATGCACACAAAATTTCCAACCATGCTTTTTAGTTCCTCATTCTATTTTAAAAACTATTTAAAGATGCAACATATAAACAAAACAGTGCCTAAAATATAAATGAAATATACTCTGTGAAATATCACATAGTGAACACCTACATGGCCACCAAACAAATCAAGAAAAACTTCTAGCAACACAGAAGCCATTCCCCTCACGGCTTTCCCAAAGGCGACTCCTCCCTCCTCTTCTCAAATATAACTACTATTCTGTAATCTAACACCACAGTTTAGTGTTGCCTGTTTTGGAATCCTACCAGACGAATGTTTAGAAGATACTTGTTTTTATCTGGCTTCTTCTCCCCAACAGTATGCTTGAGAGTTTGACCTACAAATTCAGAAGCATCTGGAGGGTTTTGTTTTGTTTTTACTGCTGTATAATATTCTTGGATGACAACACCACAACTTAATGTATCCACTCTATTGTCAATAGGTATCTACTATTTATGATTTTTTTCAACATTATATTTGTGAGACTTATCCATATTGCTGAAGATAACTATAGCCTATCATTCATGTTGTTGCAGGTATCCATAGTCTAGATTTTTCAATGCTGTATAATGTTCCATTAAAGAACAAATTTGTATCAATTCTACTATTAATGGATGTCTCATTTGTTCTCATTTTTTGCCTATTATGAATGATACTTCAGACATTATTGCATGTATCTCTTCTTGCACATGTCTAGGCCTCTCTGCTGGGTTTTTAACTAAAGTAGAAGCACTGGGTCATAAAGTATGCATATTCCAAAGTTATACACAAACTAATTTTCCCCAGTTATTTTGTAACAATTTACCTTCCTGAAAATAAACTAAGAAAATTCCTATTTTTCCATATTCTCACCAACACTGGACAGTTTACAATCTTTTTAAATTTAGAGGGCCTTACTCTCAAAGAAAGTAAAACCAAGATCAACAGCTATTTGAGGGAAACTTCCAATGTGAAAATAAAAACAAAAATAGAAATGAAGACTGTAAAATGCATAGGGAAAACAGATAAAAATACATTTAATATTTTAGTAGCTTCAGAGGGGTAAAATGCTATTAATCCCATATGGAAAAGGTTTTTATAGAATAGAGAATAAGAAACTACTAAAATTTAATAGAAGAACTGAGAGAAATTTTAAGAATTTCTCCCAAAAGCTGGGGGTGAGTGGGTGGAGAGAAAACAGAAAACCAGGGAAAGTTAAAAAAAAAAAAATCTCACAATGCTGTACTACTAATTTATAGGAGTTCCAGGAAGAAAGCAAAACAAAAAGTCAGCAAACAGATGGAAGGAAATGATCAAAAAGCAGGTACAGGGGAAACTGCTAGAACTGCTGAACATGCATGCATTTTTAGATTCAAGGGGCTCACCACGTGCTCAGCACATGGACTGACACAAAACAAAAGCACATCAAGCCACAGTGCCATTGAATTTTAAACACCAAGGATAAAAAGAAGATTCTAAAACACTCAGAGTATAAATCACAGACAATATAACAAAGGAAGTGGGATAAAAAATGTCAGTAGGACTCTACAAGAGCAACATCGAGGTTATAACACAATAGGGAAAAAAACTTCAAAATCAAGTGAGTCAGTCCAGGCAAAAAAAAGAGAACGAAAAAAATCACACAACAAAAAAGCATACATGGCTCATCACCATGATACACTGAGGTAAAAGAAGCTGCATGCATGTGTGAGTGTAAGAATATGGGTTTGTGTGTTATGGAAAATGTAACAATTTTCATAATATTCTGAGAATCATTATTATTTCACCTGAGAATTCTCTACCTGGCCAAAATATCAACCCTGTGTGAGGGTAAAATAAAGACATGTCAGATGGTCAAGAACTCAAACACTGCACCCCATGTACACTTTCTCAGAAAGTTACAACAGGAAATGCTTAGTAAAACCAAAGAGGACACTGGATTCAGGAAACAGAGATAAATCAAGGTCCTGAGAAAATACATGTGCAGCAGGCCAAGACAATTAGTCCAGGATTAAGAAAACCGAACACTCCGTAAGTTTATTCTTAAGGGAAAAAAAAAAGCCTAATAGATTAGCTGGCTTGTTTGATGTTATAGGAAACATGATTCCATGGGTTTTTGCAATTCTGTCAGGGAATTTGAAAAATTAATGACAGTTACATAAAAGAAAACTAAGCACACCACAATGAGAGAGAGAGAGAGAGATGCATAAAAGAGCTTTCTACAGCTTCAGGGGAGAGAAGTTGTTTAAAAAAAAAGCAAGAGTATTCATAGTACACTATTTGACAGGTATGTCATAATAATATAACTTGTGTTGGGATATGTCCATCTTGCTTGGAGAAAATGCTGGGAGAAGAGGAGGAAACGCAGACCTACCAAGATAAAGTCTACAGATAACATATAAAGTATATAAATAAAAAATAGTATCATATTTAGATATATAGAAATAAAAGTCAGAAGAAAAAAGTTAAAAAGTTGAAAGTGGTCAGGGAACCTGGGTGGCTGAGTTGGTTAAGTGTCTGACTCTTGGTTTCAGCTCAGGTCATAATCTCACAGTTTCTAAGTTCAAGCCCTGCATCAGGCTCTGAGCTGACAACACAGAGCTTGTTTGGGATCCTCTCTTCCTCTCTGTCTCTCTCTGGCCTCACCAGTTTGCTCTTTCTCACTCTCTCAAAAATAAGTAATAAAAATTAAAATTAAAAAAAATTGTTTTAAGTTGAAAGTGGTTCCCATTAAGGAGTGGGATGGGGCAAGGGACCTTCACTGACACTGTTATGTGCCCTGTTGTATTTTGACTTTTTAAACTATGTAAGTGAATTACTCCAGTAAACTTTTAATTAGGGAAGTAAAAATAAAAATAAAATGCTTGGTATAGTAATAGAACAAAGTAAGCATTGATAATGGCAATCATAACTTTTACTGTGAGTTAGATACTATGCTATATGCATTACCTGAATGACAGAATTTAATCTTTTCAATAAACCTTTTACATTTTACAGGTAAGAAAACAGGGCCACTGAAAGGTTTTGTTACTTTACCCAAATGACAGAGCTAGCTAGTAAAGAGAAGAACCAAGCTCAGTCAGCCTTTAGAATGGGCTGTTAACCCCCAGGCTCCACTGCACATAGAAATGAAGGTGCCCATTATCACAAACCTAACGATCTTGCTACGAACTGACACAGCAACGTCTTCTGATTCTAAATCCCATGTTTTCAATACATTCTATTATAAAACTATGAAATTAAATATTTCATTTTCAATGGAGGTATTTTCTAGAACCACAAAAATTAAAAATGTTTTGCACTTGACAACTAAATATTTCTCCTCGGGAAATCCTTACTCATTTTGCTATAGCTGCAATGTCCCTATCAGCTTTCCTCAATCAGAAATATCTATCACCTCAACAAAGATAACTTTGAATAGCTTTCCACTGCAGCACCATTCAACCTGCTGCCACTAGGTTAACCTCCCCTTGGTACCCAAAACAGAAAGGTGAGGGAAGCATGAATACTCAGGATGCTAGTACTAGAATTTAAAGCAGGCTTTGTCTCTGAAGCACCCATTAATAAAGACAGAGCATCATTTAGGAAATGAAGTAACTAATTAAGGAGACTGCACAAATAAAAATAATGAAAAAGAATCCATTCCTTTCAGCTATCAAGATTTTGACTGAAATTATGATATAAAAGAATTCACTAAGCTTTTTTTTTTCCAGAAAGAGAGAGAGAGAGAAAGCATGAGTGGGGGAGGAGCAAGAAAGAGAATCTCAAGCAGGCTCCACATTGTGAGCACAGAGCCTGATGTAGGGCTCAAACCCACAAACTGTGAGATCATGACCTCGTGACCTGAGCCAAAGTCGGACACTTAACCGACTGAGCCACCTAGGTGTCCCCAAAAGAATTCACTAATTTATAAGATCCATATGAACAGGCCTCTTCCAGATCTGACCTCATCAAACAACACCATTTCCTCTGTTTATTGACTAGACTCCAGCCACCATGGCCTTCTTTGTTGTTCCCCAAGTACATCAATCCCATCTCACAGCCTTCACACTTGCCCTTCCTTCTCTCTGGAACACACTCGCCTCAGGTCCTCGTGTGGCTCAATTATCTACGGATCAGATCAGATATCACCTCTTCAAATAAGACTTCCCTGAGCACCCTCTAGCAACTAGACTACCCCATTCCAGTACATGCCTCTCATTGTACCCTGCTTTATCTTCAGAATATGTCATTCTATTTGGACTCTGTATCTCTGCTCAATTTTTCATTGTTTCTGTCCTCCACTAGAATATAACTCCATAATTTGTCCACTGATGAATCAGCAGAGCCTGGCACTGATTAAGTGGCAAATAAATATTTGAAGGAGGGAGGGAGGGAGGGAGGAAAGGAAGACAGGCACACTTTTTAGCATTCCCTAAGGTAGGAGCCAGCCAGGTTACACCTAGACCTTCTGAGGACATTGCCAGTGTCAGTACAAGTCCATTCCAACCTGCCCTGACATCATCAATATGGTTGGAAGTGAAATTAAGCGCTGTAAAACACTCAGGTAAGAAAAGGGGACCCTGGCAACAATTAGCGACAGAAGCAAATGAAAATGGTACCCATTATGTGTAGGCAGTAAGTACAAAATATACTTAGAGAAGAAACATATGTTTTGTCTTCTAAAACAAATCAAGAGAACTTAGAAAGTAGAAAAAGAGTAGTTAAAAACAAGCAACCATTTGGAAATTAGAATTTCAGATTCAGCTTTTGATGCCAGTGTCCAGGAATATAACTGATCTCTATTTTAAGAAGTAGAGTTGTCAGTGAAACAATTCAGAATGATAATTTAATAATAGCACTTTGGATGAGAGAAGCTATAAAATTAAAAATTTCTCCTAAGAATTCCAAACCTTAATTCACATGAGGCACCTTAAAAGGATGAAGTACAATTTGGAAAGACGTACAGTAACTCCTTCCAAAACTGAAGCAAGTTTTTCTAAGCGGAGAAGTTAATTCATTTCAGCCTAGCCTAGAATACTCCAACAGAGACTGCAAAAATCCTTTGAACTGAAACTCCAGCATTAAGTGTGACAGTGAAACTTTGGTTTGTGATATGGGTGGGGCCAGAAGACCTACATGTCCCCTGCCTCTTCTGAGAGGCAGAGGAAGCTCAGCCTTATCTAATGGCCTTACCTCTCTATCATCCAAAGCTCAGCAGTACTCCCACTGATCCAAACAAGGCCACCTAGGCTGAGAATTCTATGAGGGTCATAAATCAACTGCTCTCTTAGGGGACTGGAAGAGCAGAATGAAGTGTGGAATAATCAGAAAAGCTGAGATACCAGTATCAGTTAATATATCCCTCCACAATTAAGCTTAATGAATTTCAATTCTCCCGCTATATCCTTTTTGCACTGAACATAGAAACATCAGGTAAGTCAGCCAATACAGTAGCACTAAATGGTACCTATTAGGGCTAACGTGGCATAAGACGAATTTCACATTTTCGAGTTGGGTGATACACCCTTCAAGGTCATGAGATCTCCCAATAGATATTTTATTAGTTAAGGCAGTGGTATTCCAAGTGTGGCCCCCACATCAGCAACATCAGCATCACCAGGAAGTTTGTTAAGAGTGAAAACTTCCAGGCCCCACCCCAGACTTATAGATTCTGAAACTCTGATGGTGGAGTCAAGCAATAAGTGCTTTGTCAAGCCCTCCAAGTGATTCTGGATGACCCTAATGTTAGAAGATCTTTGAGTTGGGATAACACTAGACACTCTGACAAACAAACCCCAAATATTCAGTGACTTAAACGCTTGTTTCTCAGTCACATAATAGCTCCCTGTGGCAGTGGACAACTTTTCTCCACATAATGGTCCAAGAAGCCAGCCACCTTCCATCTTCCTCTATCTCATACTGGCCTTGGTTCTCTGCATATTTCTGGGTGGATGGTAAAAAAAAAGAATAGAGAAGTCCCACTCTCATCTTAAAATCCCTGACTCAAAAGTAGCACATATCACACATTTCATTGATGTTAACTAGTTAAGAGGTCAGATCTAGATACAAAGAGAACAAGAAAATATTTTCCCTGGCTGGTTACATGTCTTTCTGCCACAACTGCACTTGTCCATGGAATGAGCACAAATCTCCATTATGGCTGTAGAAACTGCACTCTATAAACTCTGTGGGGCAGCCAGAGCAGAAATAGACAAAGCTCCCTGGAGCATACCCTCCGAAAGTAGCATCTTTTGGAAAATTTAAAGTATAGATATGATTGTTATTACAGTGATAAATAGGACTTATACTGCAGTTTATCAAATGTAAATGTATACATCAACTACTGGACAATCTAATTATCTAGTTAAAACTAGACAATCTAGTTATCTAGTTAAAATTCATGTTCTGGTTTGTAGGTCCTGGATGGAGGTGGAGATTCTGCATTTCTAAACAGGTCTCGGTAATTCCAATGCACTGGTTCAGGAACCACATATTGAGAGCAAGAATTCGGAGGAGGTTGCTTGAAAACACAGGTCAATTTGTTTAATATATGACTGTCATATATAAAAAGCTAACGTCCTTACAATGGTCTACACAAACAGCCATACATGATCTGGTTCACTGCCCTCCCTGCTACTCCCTCAATTTTATCCCCACCTTGCTCACTTCACTCGAGCTATAGTAGCCTTACTGTTGGTCTTTAACACACCAGACACACTCCTGCCTCACAGTATTTGTAGTAATATTTCTTCTGCCCAGAACTGCTCTTCGCCAAAATGTACCTGTCAACTCCCTTCCCTCCTCCTTCAAGCCTTTGTTTCAATGTCGCCTTCAAAAGAGACCTACCCTGACCACCCAATTTTAAATTGTAACCCACCTCCTTTCCCATGTACTCCCAGTATTCCTTTCCCTGATCACCATTTCTTGATATTTTAATATGATACAGATACTAAGTACCCAAAACCATGCCTGGAGCATAAGAGATGCTCAACAAGTATTTGTTGAATGAGAAATTCAATGGTCAGACCATAAAACCAGCCCCCCCCCCCAAATCATCATGGAGTGATAACTTCTAAGTCCCCAATTCTCCTGATGTTAAATCCCACCTTTATCAAGAAATGGTCAAAAGGGAAGGGAGTAGGAAAGGTTGGTTGGATCTGGTTCTTGAAATAAAAATATCCCCTGGAACACCAACAGGATACTGACTCATTATAAAAATGGTAGACAAATTTCTCTACTTCAAGCTGACATTCTGGGAACTCCTACTTTTTTCTTTGAGCCCCATTAGCGTAAATTAGCAGGAACCCTCTCCCTTACCACAAGCCACAAAGGAAATGGATGATAGCCTTCTTGAGAGTGTCTGACCTTGGAATCCTTTTACTCTTTGTGACCTCTGATGTTCCAAAAATTCACTAGATCCCAAGTGTTCCCTACAGACATCATCTAGACTACACCTGCACACCAGCTACAAAGAGACAAAGCTAAGTAGAATCTAGGGGCATACAGGGAGACCAGGCCAGTGGAAAGAAACAAAGCGAAATATAGATACAAGGTACAAGGAGGGAAAGCTTTAACTGCTGATAGGAAAGCAGGAGCCAGAGCCAGAGTCACCTATTGGCAAGGATTCTATCAGTTAGGTGCTGGAAAAGTCATGAGTACTCCACGTAAATCTAGTATATAAGGTTAAGTGTAAGGATAGTTTTAAAGTCCAAAACAACCTTCTAGATTGCAACACAGTGTACTTTAAAAGTGAAATGTTATAGTCCCCTCCACACACACACGTACACACTCCAGATGCACACAGGCAGTATTTCATGAGTCACAAGCATTGGTATTATATGTCTATAAAAGCTGACTTAACAGACTACATTTTCAATCACGTGCTCTTAAAATAAGACAAATGCTGTAACTCCTCTGTGTTGCTGGGAGCTTCCTCTGATAGATCCCTGGTCTTCCCATTGCCATATATTTCAAATATAAAACACATGTGGTCACCACTGACATTCTGGGATTTGTGCTGCAAACCCCATTCTCTTTGCCACTACACAATAGCAAATACTTAAACTTTTTCTAACTTGTCTATGAAATGCCAATTCCTCTGCCAGCTTGCACTGTGATCCACCGTCATGGGGTAGCTGGAAGAACTACACTGTGACTTAGCTGAGATGCCGCCAGAATGCACTCAGTGGGGAGACACTGCTGTTCTTCCCTCCTGAGCCAGTGATGGTTCAAAGCTCCAGAATCTTGCCTCATTAATGCAGAACCACGGGTGTTAACAAATCCCAATTTCTATTCATTGTCCTTCTCTAGCTCCCTAGACTGAAGCCAGGGGTGGGAATAAGACTAAACAATGAATTCAAATAATAGGTCAGAGGATATTATCTAATCCAAGTCATCAAGTAGAAGAGAGGGCCAAAAGCCACAGGAGAGGCAAATAGGATGAATAGCAAAAATTGCACAGGGATGGATGTTTAATTCTTCCTCCATTTCCTCTTATTCTCCCTAAGGGAGTTTCAAAACCCTCGATTAATACAACTGCAGATCCGTCAAAGGAGTAACTGGTGAACAAACCAAAAATAAATGGAAACTCACAATGAGAGATATGAAAGATAAGAACATTATTTCTGTAGGTAATCCTTAGGCAACCAAATTTACCTCATTAATCTGAGTAACAGAAATAAGGCTGAGATCATTTTTTGTTGTGTAGTTCTATTAATATGTAAGCTTTTACAGCTGTTGAAGCAAAGCAGCCATATTATTATTCTTACACTTTCCCAAACTATCTCTCCTTAGAGAAGACTCCTTCACTTGTACTCCATCTTGTGTCTCAGCTCATAGGCTACCTTCCTTTACCCAAAGGTAACAGTTGCAAGATGTCCATGTATTTATCTGTTATGGACTGAATGTCTGCGTCCCCTCAAAATTCATACATTGAAGTCCTGCCCTGAAGTGTGATGATGGTACATGGAGACGAGGCCTTTTGGAAGTAACTTAAGTCCTGAGTGTGGGGTCCAGGTGTAATGGAATTAGTGTGCTCTTATAAGAATGGACACCAATGAGTACTTGCTTGCTCTTTCTACCACGTGAGGACACAGCCAGAAGGCAGCTGTTATCTACAAGCCAGGAAAAGAGATCTCATCAGAATCCAACCATGCTGGCACCCTGATTTCAGACTTTCAGCCTCTAGAAATGTGATCAAATATATTTATGTTGTTAAGCACCCAGTCTGTGGTATGGTTATGGCAGCCTAAGCAGACTAAGGAAAGTTTCTCTCCAATTTTTTAGTACATCGTCAATACCTGTCGAGGACCCATTCAGTGCAAATCATATTAGATACTATGAGCACATGAATGTTGATCATATATAGGTCTTGAAAATATCATACAGTGAGTGGTTAAGAGAATAATTTGGTACCTGTCTTAAAGGAATTAATTGAAATAGTGCATGTCCAATGCTTTGCACTGTGACTAATATGAGGTAAGTTTTCAAAACTATTATTTAAAAGAGTAAATGGAAGGGAAGTATTTTGGAAAGGTGGTATATCAGACTTCTTAACTACAAATTATAGAAACTGAGTTGATTTTAAGCTGAGGGAGAATTTATTAACAGATATTAAATAGCTCTCAGAATCTCAGCATGGGCTACATCAGGCTAATAAGCTAGCAAGTGAATAACGATGTCCCTAATCACACTCTGGAATCAGTCTGATGGACACCTCACAGCTACTGCTTCCATCAGGTGCAACTTTCATAACCTTCATATTATTTTGGATAATGCTGCGAGAACATCTGGTATTGCTACCTCTTCAGATTGTACGCAGCTGCCGCCACCTTCTCTGGTATAAATGCCTCATAGCACTAGTTTCTTTGTGCCCCACTTCCTAACTCCTGGATCTGCCTCCTGAATCCTAGCTGTCAAAATTGGTGGAAAAATAGAATATGAAGATCATCATGTCTGAAAGTGTAAAATTCCGTAAAAGTAGGAAAGAGAAAATAAAATGGGAAACAAAACAAAAAATAGTCACTAGAGTAGTAAGGGCAATGCTATATGAGGAATACATCTTGGGCTGATCAATGAAAGATGATAAATTCTGGGAGGGGAGTATTCCAGGTCAAGTGACAGGCAAATGAAAGACTGATGCAACAATGACCCTGGCTCAAGGAGCAGAAACAAAAGCCCAGTAGTGGGCTGTGGTGAGTAGAGGAGAAAGTGGCAAAAGATGAGGTCAGAGAAGCAGGCAGGGACTCAATTAGGTTGATCTTTATGGGCTGCTATGTAACGGTGTCCTTCCAAAAATTCATATGTTGCATAATCCCAATGTGGCTATACTTAGAGAACTTTTAGAAGGTAGTTAACATTAAATCAGGTCATAAGGGTAGGATCCTAATCCCACCTGATTGGTGGCCTTTAAAAAGAGGAAGCGATAACTCTCCTTGCCTTCTCCTTACCTCTCTCAATGTCACATGGATGGAATCATACAGGATGTAGCCTTTCCAGGTTGGCTTCCTAGTAACATGCATTTAAGTCTCCTCTATATCTTCAAAGCTTGATAGTTCATTTCCTTTTAGTATGGAGTTATATTCCATTGTCTGGATGTATGACAGTTTATTTGTCCATTCACCTATTAAACACTGTGGTTGCTTCCAAGTTTTGGCAATTATGAAGCTACTATAAATACACTTGTGCATATTTATGTATGGTCATAGCTTTTCAATTCCTTTGCATATATACCAAGAAACTTGATTGTGAATCACAAAGTGTATGATTAGTTTTGTAAGCAACCATTGAATTAAATTCTAAAGTCTGTACCATTTTGTATATGCACTAGTCATGAATGAGAATTCCTGTTGCTACCCATTCTTGCTGGCATTTGATGTTGTTCAGATTTTGGCCATTCTAAAATATATGCATTAGTATCTCATTGTTTTAATTTGCATTTCTCTGATGACAAAGGATGTGGATCATCTTTTCATATGCTCATTTAACATTTGTATATTTTCCTTGGTTAGGTATCTGTTAAGATCTTGGACCATCTCTCACTGGATTTTTTTTTTAAGTTGAATTTTAAGAATCCTTTGTATATTTTGCATAATGTCTTCAAGGAGCTTTATTCTTTTGCATTTTACAGTTAAATTTGTAATCCATTTTGAGTTAGTTTTCGTGAAGGATGCAAGGTCTGTTTATAGTTTTGTTTTGTTTTGTTTTGTTTTGTTTGCTCATGGATGTCCAGTTATTTCAGCACCATTTGTTTAAAAGTCTATCTTTGTTCTATTGTATTGCCTTTGCTCTTTTGCCAATATCAGCTGACGGTATTTATGACCTATTTCTGGCCTTATAATTCTTAAGGTTGGATAGTATGAGTCCTCCAACTTTGTTCCTCTCCTTCAGTATCATGTTGGCTATTTGGAGTCTTTTGTCTATTCACATAAACTTCAGAATCAGTTTGTTGTTATCCACAAAGTAAACTGCTAAGATTTCAACTGGGATTGCATTGAAGCTACACCTCAAGATGAGAGCAAAATCTTCTCAATATTAAGACTTCTTATTCATGAACATGGACCATCTCCCCATTTACTTAGTTCTTTTATTTCTTTCATCAGAGTTTTGTAGTTTCCTCATATAAATCTTCTACATATTTTGTTAGGCTTGTAATTATTTCATTTTTGAAGAAACTCAATAGTGGGACAGAGAGAGGGAGACACAGAATCCTAAACAGGCTCCAGGCTCTGAGCTGTCCCACACAGAGCCCAATGTGGGGCTCAAACTTACGAGCAGTGAGATAATGACCTGAGCTGAAGTTAGATGCTTAACTGACTGAGCCACCCAGGCATCCTTAAATGTGTCTTTATATTTAAAGTGAGTTTCTTGTAGACAACATAGAGCTGGGTCTTGTTTTCTGACCCACTCTGACAATTCCTGTATTTTATTTGGTTCATTTAGACCATTAACATTCAAAGTGATTATGGATATGATTTGGAGTAACACCTACCATATTTCTTGTTTTCTTTGCTCTTCCCCCTGCCAAAAATCACAAGATTCTTTTGATATTTAAAAAATGGTTTAGGGGCACCTGGGTGGCTCAGTCGGTTGAGCGTCCGACTTCGGCTCGGGTCACGGTCTCACAGTCCATGAGTTCGAGCCCCGTGTCAGGCTCTGGGCTGATGGCTCAGAGCCTGGAGCCTGCTTCCGATTCTGTGTCTCCCTCTCTCTCTGCCCCTCCCCCGTTCATGCTCTGTCTCAAAAATAAATAAATGTTAAAAAAAAATTTAAAAAAATGGTTTAATTCCTGGAGGCAAATGGGGAAATGGTTTAATCCCTGGAGGCAAATATCATAGCACTGTAAGGTACCCCCTATGACTGGATCTTTTTGGAGGTTTTAACTCTCAGAATTGTTCACACTGAGCCCCCACCAATTCATCCAGAATATCTGGACATCAGAACAAGTACAGCAGGAGAACATAAGTGATAATAAGACCACTGTATTATAATACTTCATCTAAGAGATAATGGAAGCCTGAATCAGAATAACCGTGGGATCAAGTTAGGGACAGCTTCAAGACATGGTGAATAAAGAACCTACAGAACGTGATGAATGACTGAATTGGTAACATGAGAAAAATCTATGAAACCAAAACAAGTTACATATTTTTTTTCACTTATTTATTTTTTATAGACAGAGAGAGAGAACAAATGGGGGAGGGGCAGAGAGAGAAGGAGACATAGAATCTGAAGCAGGCTCCAGGCTCAGAGCTGTCAGCACAGAGCCCAACGCGGGGCTCGAACCCACAAACCACGAGATCATGATCTGAGCCGAAGTCAGATGTTCAACTGACTGAGCTACCCAGGCACCCCACAGGTTATGTATTTTAAAATACAATGGCAAGACAGGCACAGGATACAAATTCTCATTCTAAAAGGGAGAAATAAGGAAGAAGTGACAGATGTCAAGCAAGTCCAAAACTTAGCAGGGCAAACTACATTAGACCTAAAGACTCAAGAATAATCCTCTTTGATGTTCTGCTTCTGGACCCTCTGGGGCTTCCTGCTCTTGCAGAAATACTGAGGAGAACCTGTGCTCCCAGGTCTCTCTGCCTGGAGGGCCTGTCTCCACCACTTTGGTCAGCTCTGCCCCTATAGCTTTGGGAAGAGGTCAAATGGTCTGTTGAAAACAAGCTAATGGTTCCCCCATTTTGAAACCAAATAGACAGCCCAGATAGTCTTTAATTCATATTCAGGTCATTCTTCCCCTATTTTGAAGAATAACAAACATTTGAAGCTAAATCACTCTATGATTCTTTCCTGTAAAATATAAGCAATCCCACAGCCTGTCATCATTTCTTCTCATTTCCTTCCTCTTCAGTTCAAAAAAGGCCATTGTCTTGCTGGGATGGCTAAGTCCATGGTTCACACATCCATACTAATCTCATGGATGGTTGACCATACCTTAGTGTTCTCTCAAACATGCCTTCTCCTTTTGCAGTATGGATAAGAATTGTCCAAATTTTTAAGATCTGGCACTTTTTTTTTTTTAATCTTTATTTATTTTTGAGACAGAGAGAGAGAGAGCATGAATGGGGGAGGGTCAGAGAGAGGGAGACACAGAATCTGAAACAGGCTCCAGGCTCTGAGCTGTCAGCACAGAGCCCGACGCGGGGCTCGAACTCACGGACCGTGAGATCATGACCTGAGCCGAAGTCAGCCGCTCAACCGACTGAGCCACCCAGGCGCCCCATGGTCTGGTACCTTTTTGCTTAAAATTGTTTTTTCAAGTCATTTCTGTCCTCTTGTATTTCACTGCAAACAATCAGGAGGTACACCATTCCTTCAACATTTTGTTTAGAAATCTCCTCAGGTAGATACACAATTTCATTGCTTCCAAGTTCCACCTTCCACAAAGCACTAGGACACAAACAATGCAGCCAAGTTCTTTGCTACTTTATAACAAATACTGCCTTTCCTCTAGTTTCCAACAACATACTCATTTTTGTCTGAGAACTCATCAGAATGGACCTTACCATCCATATTTCTAAGTGCATGGCTTATAAACAACAGAAATTTATTTCTCACAGTTATGGAAGCTAAAACTTAAAGATCAGGGTGCCAGCACAGTCAACTTCTGGTGAAATCCCTGTTCCAGGTTGCAGACTGCCAACTTCTCATTGTATCTTCACATGGCAAAAAAGAGCAAAGGAGAAGCAAGCTCTCTCATGACGCGTATCCCATGGGCACTCTCATGACGCGTATCCCATGGGCACTAATCCCATTCATGATGAATATCCTCCCTAGTGACTTCATCTAATCCTAATTACCTCCCAAAGACCCCCATTTTCTAATATTTTTACACTGGGGCATAAGATTTCAATATGAATTTGGGTGATGTGGAGGAGAACAGAAACAGTACATCCATAAGAAGCAGCTATTACACAGGGTACTTTAATATTAGAAAAAAAAATGTATAAATGTAATTCACCAGATTAACAGATGAAAGGAAAACTCCACATGGCCATTTAAATAGAAGTATCAAATAAAATACTTGCTTTGGAAAAAAATCTATCAGGAAACTAGGGACAATAAGGAATATTTTTAATCTCATAAGGTGTAACCAAAAGCAGCCTACATTAGATTCAAGAATATTAACTTTAAAATTAAGAAAACAAAGGTATACATTGATCATCACTTTTATTAGCATTTTAATACAGAATCTAACCAATAAGATAATGCCAAGTATGCAGCCATTTTGGAAGAAAGTTTAGCAGTTTCCTACAAAGCCAAACATGCCCTTATCATATGATCCAGCACACATATTCCTATATATTTACCCAACTGATCTGAAAACTTACGTCTACACAAAAATCTGCACACAAACGTCTACAGAAGTTTTTTCCTGAGCGCCAAAAGCTGAAATAACTAAGATGTCCTTCAATGGGTGAGTGAATTTTGGTATATTTATACAATGGAATATTTTATGACAATTAAAAATACTGAGCTGCCAAATCATACAAATACATGGATGGGCCTTAAATGCATATAGCCAAGTGAAAGAAGCCAATCTGAAAAGGCTATGTACATTATGATTACAATTATATGACATAATGAGAAAATTAAACAAAAAACCTGATAAACACATCAGTGGTTTCCAGTGGTTGAGGAGGAGGGAGTGCATCAGCTAGATGAAATGCAGGCAATTTTTTAGGTTGGTAAAACTATTCTGTAGGACACTGCAATGGTACACTGTGTGCTAGTCAAAGTCCAAAGAAATCACAGCACAAGAGAGTGAATCATAATACAAATATTAAAAAAAATAATTTAGGAAGTGGGGAGTCTCAGGATGTAACTTAGATGTGACCAATCAATCCAATTACATTACAAATGTATGAAACTACTTCACTGAAAGGGGTGGGGATAAAAGGTTCTGACCTTAGTACCACTAAGAAAGAAATGGGCTCTGTCAAAATGAAGTTAAAAAAAAAAAAAACTGCACATAAGTATGATATTCTAGTTAATAAAGTTATTTCGCATGGAGCTACAGGTTAATAATTCTGAACCCATTAGTCACGCACACTGGACCTAAACAATTAAACAAATGGATACAGAAGCCAGATTTCTCACTGTGACAGTGAAAAGTAACAAGATAAGCAAGGGAAGAATGTTAGATTTATCTATGCAGGAGTTAGAATTGGAGATCTCAGTATGAACTCATGTTCCACTTACTATACATATATGATTAAATAATTACAGATATGTTATATTCACAGGTTAGTACACACACATATTTCCCTGTTCTGTCAGCTGAGAGGGTCTAGAAGCAATGACTCTCAGTAGCAATGAGTACACCCAGTGCCTACATCTTGATTTCCAGTATCTTCTCCATTTTCCAATAAATATACAAAGTTAACTTGGAGAGGATTGCAGTGCCAAAAAAGTGCTAAAAAATAAAATATAGAATAAGAGTATGTCAAAGGACATAGGAACCAACTAGGAAACTCCCAATGTCTCAATTTGAAACAGTATGAGCAACAAAATAAATTTAGTTTTGGATTATAAACCAAAATACAAGAATCCATGAATCTACAACAATGTAAATAAAGGACTGCATGAATAAATAAGTGGGGGATAATATATTTTCTGTGCAGAATTCCAAATAATTGATGTAAATATGTCACCCTAAAGGAAGACACGCACAACTCTACTTCATGGGCACACTACACATATGCACATGGTGACTTCTTTCCAAAGGGTACAGTAAGATACCACTCTTAGTATAAGACAATCAGGTGGGCAAAAAGGAGGTAAGGATATAAAAATTTAAACCACATAATCAACAAGATAAATACTACTTATATCAAATTTTATGATTTGATAATAGAGAATACACCTTCCCAGGGGCACAAAGCACATTCACAAAAGTTGATCATATATTCAATCACAAAGCAGACATCAGTAAGTTCCATAAAGGAGAAATATTACCAGCAACCCTCTCTGATCACACTACTATAAAGTTAGAAATTATACATAGAAAGAGGGGGAAAAAGTTTATTATTTTGGAAATAAAAAACTTTAAATCTTATATTAAGCAACTCTTAGATGAAAGGGACACTAAAAACAAAATTACAGAATTTCTTTTAAAATAATAAAAACAGGGGCGCCTGGGTGGCGCAGTCGGTTAAGCGTCCGACTTCAGCCAGGTCACGATCTCGCGCTCCGTGAGTTCGAGCCCCGCGTCGGGCTCTGGGCTGATGGCTCAGAGCCTGGAGCCTGTTTCCGATTCTGTGTCTCCCTCTCTCTCTGCCCCTCCCCCGTTCATGCTCTGTCTCTCTCTGTCCCAAAAATAAATAAACGTTGAAAAAAAAATTAAAAAAAAAATATTTGTAGATGTTTAGTATTAAAAAAATAAATAAATAAAAATAAAAAAATAATAAAATAATAAAAACATTAGTTGGCCATACTTTGGTGGGTCTAGTTCTGGGGTTTCTATTCTATTCCATTGGTCTATGTGTCTGTTTTTGTGCCAATACCATGCTGTCTTGATGATGACAGCTTTGTAGTAGAGGCTAAATCTGGGATTGTGATGCCTCCTGCTTTGGTCTTTTTCTTCAAAATTACTTTGGCTATTCGTGGCCTTCTGTGGTTCCATACAAATTTTAGGATTGCTTGCTCTAGCTTTGAGAAGAATGCTGGTGCAATTTTGATTGAGATTGCATTGAATGTGTAGATAGCTTTGGGTAGTATTGACATTTTAACAATATTTATTCTTCCAATCCATTAGCATATGTTTTCACTCTTATGTGGATCCTGAGAAACAGAAGTCCATGGGGGAAGAGAAGAAAAAAAAAAAAAAGTTAGAGAGGGACAGAGCCAAAGCATAAGAGACTTTTAAAAACTGAAAACAAACTGAGGGTAGATGGGGGTGGGAGGGAGGAGAGGGTGGGTGATGGGTACTGAGGAGGGCACTTTTTGGGATGAGCACTGGGTGTTGTATGGAAACCAATTTGACAATAAATTTCATATTAAAAAATTAAAAAAAATAAATACATAAAAGTAAACTTAAAAAATGAATCAGGTTTTGGATGTAGATATTTATCAACTACATATGGATCCACTAAGGGCTCTGTAGAAAGTTTGAGCTTTGTCACTACAAATAAAAATTAATATATTTGTATTTTACATTGTCATTAAAATTGTCCTTGGAGTAAAAAAATAAAATAAAATAAAATAAAATAATAAAAACACCACCTAGCAAATTCTGTGGAATATATTTAAGAGAGAAAAAAGTTCACAGTCTGAAACACTAATCAATAAAAAGAATTAAAATAACCTAATTAAATTCTTATCTTAAAAAACAAGAAAGAAAAAAATGAAGTAAACCAAAGGAACACACAAAGAAGGAAATACGAAAGATAAAAGTAAAAACTAATAAGGTACAGGATAGAAAATCAGAAGATGTAACTAATAAAGCAAAACCTCTAACAAAGAAAAAAACACGAGTCAATAGTTAACTTAATTCAGAAAAATACAGGCAGAAAATATAAATACAAAATATGAAATTGCAAGGGAAATAACCATTGAAATAGAAGAAATGCTTTAAAATAATAGGAGAGTGCTTTAGAGAAATAAATTTGAAAATCTGTATGAAATGCATTTTTTTAGGGACTTACACTCTATGAAAATTATTCCATTAGTGATAGAAGAGGTAAACAGACCAATTTCCATAGAAGAAAAAAAGCAAATAAGAAATTGCTACACACAAAATAAACACCAGGCCCTGATGGTTTCATAGGGGAGTTCTGCAAAATATTTAATGACCAGATAGTACCAACATTCCACAATAAGTTCCAGAACACTGAAAATAAAGGAAAATGATCCAGTTCTTTTTATGGAATAAGAACAAAGCTTTTAGCCAACAGAATCCAGCATGGTAATATGAAAACAATACTCCATGACCAAGTAAGATTTATTCCAAATGTAAAGTTGGCTCAATTTCAGTAAATAAGTTATTGAGACTTCATACTAATACTTCCAAACCACTTTGTTTCCATAAGTGGAGAAATTCTGTAACAAATTTTAAAACGTGTTTTTGGTAAAAATCACTCAACTAAACAGAACTCACCCTGTTCTTAAAATGAGTATTGAGAACATAAGTGGATATCCACAAAGTACAGTACTATTTAAAATTTTCTAGAGGCCAATGCAATCAGATGAGAGAAAACACTATGAGGCATAAGAGTTGGAGGAAAAAAAAGAAATTTACTATTTGCAGACTATATAATCATATACCCAGATAGTCAATGACAAAGGTAACTCAAAAAACTCAGAACATAAAATTAACATGCAGACACCAAACATGCTTTCAGAAACACAAACGGTAATCAGAGCATATAATGACAAAGCCTTATTTATAATAGCAAAAAGGAAATAAACACCTAGAAATAAATAGGAAATGTACTAAATTTATACACAGAAAACTTAACATTCCTGAGATATAATATTAGACTTGAACAAATGGAAAGACATTCTTACATCTTGAATAATGTGGCTCAACATCTTATAGATATCAGTTCTTCAGAAGGTATAAATTTAATGCAACCCCCAAGAAAATATTAGTAAGCTTTTAATAGATTTAAACATCTTAATTCAAATTTTATGTGGAATATCCAGGAAATACTATAAAAGAGAGCTACTAGGAAACAAGCCCTGGCAGACATTACAACATACTATAACACCTTTATAGTTAAAATAGAGCAGTACTGGTACATGGGCATATAGGCAGTCCAGTGGGAAAAGATTAAAAGTCCAGATACACACCAAAGTGAATATTTTAATGTATGATGGAGGTAACATCTCAAGTCACTGGGGAAAGAATTGATTTTTTAATAACTGGCGCTGAGATAACTGATATTTGGATAAACATCAAAATTAGATCTATACCTCATTTCATACAGAAAAATAAACTCCAAGTGGTTCAGGAATATAAATATTAAAAAAAATGAAACCACAAAAGAACAAGAAAAAAAATGAATGAATTTTTATAAAATCTTGGAGGTGGGGAAAGGTCTTTCTAGCTGTAACTCAAGATCTAGAGAAAATGCAAAAACTGTTAATTTGACTACATAAAAATTTAAAACTTCAGCAAGGCCAAAACAAAACACACCACAAAGTCATAAAACAGAATACTAGAGAAAAACATTTATATATCACAAATAAAGAACCAATAACATTAATATGGAATTCTTAAAAAATTCTGGAGGAAAAAAAAAATGGACCAAAATCCTGATAGTAAAATGAATGAAAAACACAAAAAAACAATCCAAACATTTTTTAAAGCCCTTAAACACATGGAAAGGCATTCAATCTTACTTATATTAATAGAAATGCAAATTAATACAATTCTGACATATCATTTCTCACCAAGCAGATTGGTAAAAATTCAAAAAAACAACACACTATTTGCAAGGTTATGGAGAGACAAACTTGAAAACTTGTATGAAATAGTTTTTTTTAATTTTTTTGAGGAATATATAGTTTATGAAAATGACCCCATTAGTAATAGAAAGCTTAAATAAATTTCCATAGAAGAACAAAAAGCAAACAAGAAACTGCTGCATGTAAAACAAGCACCAGGCCCTGATTGGGGCCCCACAGGGGTAAAAATGTAGAATAGTATGCCTTTACAGAAGAGAATGTAGCAACATTTAACCAAAAACAGTAAATGAGAAAAAGTTTCTATTTGGGGGATCTAGATGAAGGATTTAAAGGAAACCTTTGTACTATTCTTGTAGAGTTTCTATAAACCTGATATTATGTCGAAATTAAAAATTAGAAAAAAAAAACATTGTTCTGGATGCTCTTGAAAATAGACTATAAGAGGGGCGCCTGGGTGGCTCAGTCGGTTAAGCGGCCGACTTCGGCTCAGGTCACGATCTCGCGTTCCGTGAGTTCGAGCCCCGCGTCGGGCTCTGTGCTGACAGCTCAGAGCCTGGAGCCTATTTCAGATTCTGTGTCTCCCTCTCTCTGACCCTCCCCTGTTCATGCTCTGTCTCTCCCTGTCTCAAACATAAATAAAACGTTAAAAAAATTAAAAAAAATAGACTATAAGAAGAAAAGATATGCAGAAGGGAGAATTTGTTGTATTTCAACCAGGATAGTCACAGCAAAGATTATTTGATTCTGGATATATCTTGAAGATAGAACTGGTACTATTTCCTGATAGACTAGATGTAGGATAAGAGAGATTGAGAGGAGTCAAGGATAATTCCAGTGTTTTTGGCTTGAGTACATGGAGTTGGCATCAACTGAAATGGGGAAGACATTGGTACAAATTTGGAGGTTAATTTCAGTTTGGGACAAATTAATTGTGAAATGTTTATTAGATATTTGGATGGGAATGTGCGTACCACACTTAACGCTTGCTATAGCTTGCACCTGCTCAGTACTCCATATATCTTGAGGCTTTGGTGTGTAGAAGAGCAGGGAAGACAAGGAAAAGAGGGAGACTTTGCCTTCCCAACCAACATGGTGAGGCCCACAATTTCAATACCACCTTCATCAAACATTCATCCTCTTGCTTCTATTTTTGGTTCTACACTGATTAACAGACTTCTTTGGGCAAACATTAGTAAAGCTTCTAGAGATTCCTCACCCATTTTCATATAAACTGAGAGTATAGAACTAAGGCCACTGTCCATTATTCCATTCCAGCAAACCAAGGTTGAATTAAGAATGAAGTGCTTTTAGGGGCGCCTGGGTGGCGCAGTCGGTTAAGCGTCCGACTTCAGCCAGGTCACGATCTCGCGGTCGGTCTGTGAGTTCGAGCCCCGCGTCAGGCTCTGGGCCGATGGCTCAGAGCCTGGAGCCTGTTTCCGATTCTGTGTCTCCCTCTCTCTCTGCCCCTCCCCCGTTCATGCTCTGTCTCTCTCTGTCCCAAAAATAAATAAACGTTGAAAAAAAATTTTTTTAAAAGAATGAAGTGCTTTTATTTTGGAAGTGGCTTTAATTCTTTTAATCATGAAAAGCCATTATGATTATAGAAGTGCCAACTGGGAAAGCTGACATTTTCAGTGTGTCTAAAGCTCAGACCTAATTATGCCAGCATAGGGTTGAATTTATCATTAATTAAAGCCTTTGAATCATCTTAAATTTTTCATATTGTCTGTTTTCAGTGAAAATGTCTTTACTGTTCAGTGCATTTTTAAGTACGAATTACCTAAATAATATCTAAATCTACTGTGGCATTATGTCCAAGTGCTCCACTATAAGTATATATCAGGCAGCCATTAAATACACAAGACTTCTTCGGTAGTTAAGAGAGTTAACAATGGACTATGGTTTATTTAAATGGAGAAACAAGAGGATAAATTCTTCCAAATAATGCCTAGTATGGTGATACAGACATGCCTGTCACTCTTGTAATCTGAAAGTATGACTTCTTTTAATGTCTTATATCTGGACCTTGATCTGTGAGCACTAAGCATTATCACCTACCAAGAAAATGTTTCCATTTTTTTTCCTGTCCCAATCTGCAATGGTTCTGGACTCCAAATTAACCTTTAATGGGGGAAAATGCCCTTAAGAAATCAATGTAGTAACTATTCCAGTTTTGAGCTGAATAAAGAAATTTTTTAATGTGGTATACATATAGCAAAGATGCATTCATAAGCCCATCTTTTGCTTCCCTAGTATATATCTGTTTATAATGTGTTTAAATGATTGCTTGTTTCTGTCTTACATGTATATAATAAACACGTCAGAGTTCCCTCACCCTTGGAAATCTAGATATGACTGGCTCAGAGTGCTGCCAATTCTCCATAATAACTAAAACCTTCTTCATGATTTCTGCTAACCCCTGGGGGTTTCATTTTTCCTATTGCTCTGACTTCAGCTTTTGCATACAATTGTGCAGCATATATTGAGGCTTTTCACCAAATTCCACAAGGACACCATCTACTCTGAGCACAGACCTGGCACTACAAAGTAATTAGCTGCTGGACATATAAACCTATAGGGTTGAGTTCAGTAAGGAAGGAAGGGAGGGGAGGGGAGAGAGGTGGGAACAGAGAGAAGCTAATTGAGTCTATTTAGCAAAGTGGAATGAGCTTGGAGTTGGAGGCAATACAGGGTGGTAGGTAAATTCAGTGCAGTGAATGTAGAAGATAAAGCATCTGAAGAAAGAAGGAAGTAAGGAAGGGGGTCAGAGGGTCAGTGGGCCAGAAAAGGAGAGGGAAATAAATGGAGGAAGGGAGGTAGAAGGGAGAAAAGGACAAAGAAAATCAAAGAGCAAGAAGAAAAAAAAAAAAAGGTATCATGAGGATTTGCATGCCGAATAGGAAACCTGTCATATTATGTAAGTGGACAGAAAGCCACTACCAGGCAGGCTCAGGGGTCTCAACAATATGGGGTAAGACAGTGAGCTGCCTAGATCATCTGTGGGGCAGGATCTGTAATCAAAGCTAACTTCATATTTACGCAGAAAGTTTGTAATTCATTTAGTATATTCAATTGTTTCAATTCTGTATTCTCCATCCTGTTTGTTTTAAGATCCAATACCCTTAACTGGATACTATACATATCAAAAATATCCTACCAGTCACAAAACAGAAATTTAAATAGGACAAAGAAAACCTGAACCCACCTTACTAGGGAAAGTGGCAAGGCCAGTGATCTTATAGAATCTGAGTTCTCCATGACAGCTACACTAGCATAATGCATAATAAATGTAATTTTTTTAATAAAGCAGCCATCACATTATCCTCTCTGGACTAGACACAGGAATAACTACAGCAGAAGTCTAAAATCACATCTCCCCCATAGCACCCTGGTTTCTCTGTTGCCATGACAACTCCAGAGAGAATGAAATAAGGTTTCAAGATACCATCAAATTCATTGATTTTTTTAAAAAAATCAGGTTATGTATTTCATGAATAGCAAACCCTGAATGCTGAGTTAAAATTAAATTTGAATATATTGCTTGAATTATCTCATTATACATATTCAAGTAAGGGACTTGACAATCTAGAATTCAAAGGACCGTATCCCTAGAGTTGCTGAAATAAGTCTAGTATCCTCTTCACTATGTTTTTACAATGAACACTGAGTCATCTGAATGGGAAAGATGAAGAGACTCTACTGTCTGCAAAGACAATGAGCTGTCACTTCCTATCACCAGCTGCATTCCAGAAAACAGGTGTTCAATAACCAGGTATCACAGCTCAGTGTTTTGAAACATTATTTGAATGATAAACAGTATTCAAATATGGCAAAAAATACATAGTACAAATAGGAACAAATTCAAAGTAAACAGACTTGGGAAATAACAATTAATGGATAACAAATAAATACATTGAAGCATAAACGTGTGTAACTATTACTACCTGGTAGTTAAGGCCACCCTTGTTAGACTTAGAAGAAATCTGTGAAAAATAATTTTATTGAAAAATGTACTTCAGACTTAGAAATATATTTTATGTTCTCCATCAACCTATAAAAGCTTCAATAGTAACTGACTGACATTATTTTTGACTAAAGTTACCAATATCTGGCATGCCTAATGTCAATAATTTTTAATAGCTTAGAAAAACAATGTATACGTCCATCTCATTGAAAGATCTAATGGGGTTTGTTTTTTGTTTTTGTTAGGGTTGGGTCAATTTCCTCTAGGTCTACGCTCATTTGTTTGACAATGTCCTTACAGGTTAGGCATTGTGGGACTTAGGACAAGTTAAAGGCTTTTAGCTGCCCCATTTCATAGCTGAGAATTTTACATCAGTGTGAAAGGAGGTCAGTTTGCAAGAAGCACTTAGAATTTAAGTGGGATGGCACGTAAGAGAAAAACATTGCCTGGTTCTTTATAAAATTATAATGAGTTTTTTTTAACGAACTATATATTTATAGTTCAGGATGAATTTACAATGAGTAAGGGCTCTTTTATTTGGAGAAACACAACAATAGTAAATAAGTATCAATATCTGGAAACAATGTGGTTTGATGGTTTCCCTCACTGTTTACTCTAAGTTGTGAGCATGGCAAATTGTGTATAGCCAACTGTTAAAGAATTGTGTCTCCCCAAATTCATAAGTTGAAGCCCTAATCCCCCAGTACCTTAGAATGTGACTGTACTTGAAATACAGACCTTCAGAGTAGTAATTAAGGTTAAATGAAGTCACAAGGATTGGGCTTTATTCTGATTGGTGTCCTTTTAGGGACACAGCAAGAAAGTAGCTGTCTACAAGACAAGGACAGAGGCCTCAATAGAAACCAAATCTTCTGACATCTTGATCTTGGACTTCCAGCCTCCAGAACCAGACGAAAACAAATTTCCACTGTTTAAGCCACCCCATGTCTGGTATTTCATTATGGCAACCCTAGCAAACCAATATACCAATTCTGAGAAATTAAAATCAATTCAGATCATTTTATTTGGGGGAATTTTCTGTCTAAGGCATCTCAACTCAGAATCTATAGGCTTTCCTCTGCACTATCCCCCATCAACTTATACCAAGTTAGAGACAAATGAATTTATCTATCTTCCAAGGTAAGGACCAAGATCAAAAGCCTCTCTTCTGATTCCTTCTTCCTGGCATCTCTTGGATGAAGTCTAGACAATTGCTATGTTAAAGGAGCAGCCTAAACGACTTTGACCTTGGGAATCACTTTATCAAAAAGTTAAATGTGTGATGTTATTCTAAAGTTGGAAAAGCCCCTAAGGTTTGCAGAAAAGGGGAGGTGGGGCCAAGAGACGTTGCTGTTTAGATACTCTACTTAGGGTAATAGCCCATGAGTTGCTGTGTCATTCATCATTTTACAGTTATTCTAGAGAAAGTTAATGGATAGGATGCACATCATACTTATATGGAGACTTTAACTGAAAAGGTCACAGAATGTTTAACAAAAAAAGGACAGGAATACAAAGGAAACAGTAAAGGAGATGGAGGAAATTGTAAAGGGAATACAAGCACATTATTTCTCTACTGAAAATCTAGATGGAGAGAACTTGTGAACATAAAAACCCTAGAACCTACCTCCATCATCTCTAATTTCTGCCAGTTTGTGTAGAGGGACCACTCCTCCCATCTGGGGCATTTTAGTCCTAGGTTATACAGAGATATTGTCAATAAGCCACCTTTTCACTGGACCACATGTGATTGTCTCTCCATAATTCTGATCAGCTCAATACTTCTGAAGTATTAATTCAGAAATTTTCTAAATTACCACTCTCCTGTTTTACTCAAAAGTCAAAAAGATATTCAGGAAATGATGTGCTTTAGACTGAAAATGCCCTCCAAACCTAAAGTAAATGAGGACACTGATGGTCACAAGAAGTGACTGGTTCCAGATGCATTCTCTCCCGCAAACGCAGAGTTGTTCATGGTCATGGTTTCCACGTCCCACCAGCCCAATGATGCACTAGCCAACTGCCAGGACTACAGAGGTTGGCATCACAACTGCTGGTCTCCACAGCTGTTACTTCTGAGGGAGAAGCGGACATATGGAAAGTAGGGTGAAGGAATAATTCAGGAAGCATGAAAGACGCAGTGAATTAAATAGCCTTTTATTTGGTAGTATACTTAGTTGGGCACGAATTTCACCCATTTAGAAATCACGTGCACTCCATGTTTTAGCTTTTAGGCTAAAGGGAAGCAAACACTCACCAGTATTCAATTACTATGGCAACATTT
The DNA here is from genome assembly GCF_018350175.1 of Felis catus. Taxonomy (NCBI): domain Eukaryota; kingdom Metazoa; phylum Chordata; class Mammalia; order Carnivora; family Felidae; genus Felis; species Felis catus. The sequence goes on along the minus strand of NC_058373.1, from coordinate 108,663,502 downwards.
CTACCTCTCAGTTAGAACCCTGATTTAGGACATTTTGTGCATTCGTCAGTGCCTACCCTGTGCAGAGAGCCTCCTGAGCAACAATTTTCAGCCTTGCTAGCCTAACTCCCATAGCTGTCATATTACTTTAGTTCAACAGACATCCAGTGTGTCTCTACCAAATACCCAGGCTGTATTCTAGGGATTCAAAGATGAATGCCATAAGACCATGGAATGCTTACAGCCAGCCAACACTCATCCCTGGAACTACACTGTAAAAGTCTCTCTCTCTGCAGTGCTTTTTCAAGATTTCTCATAAGTCATTCTCATCTTCTGTCTTTTCTACACTTCATTAGGGAGGGAATTTTAAATTTTTTTTTTCAACGTTTATTTATTTTTGGGACAGAGAGAGAGAGCATGAACGGGGGAGGGGCAGAGAGAGAGGGAGACACAGAATCGGAAACAGGCTCCAGGCTCCGAGCCATCAGCCCAGAGCCCAACGTGGGGCTCGAACTCACGGACCGCGAGATCGTGACCTGGCTGAAGTCGGACGCTCAACCGACTGTGCCACCCAGGCGCCCCAGGGAGGGAATTTTAATGCACATTAAAGTTTCCAATTTCCAACGATAGAGTCTATACTTAGTAGTTGTATCTTAAATAACTATTTTGAAGTACTGAATCACAAGTCCCCCATTAATATTTAGGAAAAAGCCTAGCCATGACATACTTATATGAAACCTAGCCATAAACCAATGGCCCACACATGAATGAGTAAAGTGAATAAACTGACATACTCACGAATCATCTTTAGGTAGATCAATTCCTAGACACCTAGGAATTGGCTCCTCCCATCTATGTTGGCTCCTCTTGGCTTCAGTGTCAGAGAGTGGTGAATTGTGGGCTTGTCCATAAATTGGGAGAGGTTGGTGGAGAATGCCATCTTCTTAGAGCCAATGAACCTCATGCACAGATTTAGACAAAGACAGAATCTTTGGCTCTTCTCCCTAGCCTCATTGTGCTACTCTGTCAAAGGACATAGTAAAACATGAACTATCCTAAAACAATGAAAACTGTGTGTTGCCTACAAATAGCCACAGTCTGAGAAATACACTGTATTGGCATCTTTTGAACCACAAAGACGTAAGATTGAAGAGGTAGCTGTTATTTTAACCCTGCTATTAACAATGACAACAAAATCCTTATTATTAAGTCCCTGCACTTTGTGGCTGGTCACTCACCTCTCATCATCATCATTCAGATTGTCTGGTACTGATCAAATAAATCAATCCATCCATCACCAAGTGAAGAAGCACCCTAGACTTGATCTCCAGATCTGTTCACAGTGTCTCCCAATCCCTCCATCTTTGCATCTCATCCAAGAATGAGAGGAGAAAAAGTTTGGGTGGGATCTCAAGCTAGTGAAAGATGACTCTCCCTGGACTACCACTGGTTGCTAAGAAACTGCTAAACTCCCTGCTTCAGGTGAAGGCCCTTCTCAATGTGGCCCTCACCTGCTACTTCATCTTCTCCCACCTCACCTTTACCAGAAATCATTTTCCCCCATATGGCTAAGGCACTAACCTTGGTCAACTCTGCTGATAACATTTACCGTACATGAAAGTTTTCCCCACTCCTTTGCACTGGTTCCTATAATACCTATTCTCTGAGGATCACGAAAATTCTCATCTCCCACTGACAGGTCACAGTGCTGTGTCCAGCTCAGCTCTGAGCTCTTATAGTATCTCCACTCTCTGGATGACTCTTTTGACAAACAAATCATCCTGCCTGTGACACTTCTTGTCTCAAAGCTGGACAGTTGTTTATTGTTGTATTTATTCTGAATGCCTTGCCTTCTAAAACGCACAGATCCTGGTTCTCCTAAATTAGACCACAGAAAGCTTGTGTGAGTGCAGAAATAAAAATGTTTTTAAAAATACATTATCTTGAAATAAGCAAGAACTACCACCTGAATCCTGAAATAAGAAATCAAATATTTTTATCCTTCGCAGAATCATAGGAATAGAGGAGTTAAGTCTTCTATATTCTGTTGCTTTTTCTGTACTTATCCACCCAACACTGGATTTCTTTATAGATATATTTATAACATTTTTATGTCTCCCCATTAAGGTTATAAATCTCCTTAATATCAGTCTATGAAATATCTTATTTCTTTAGAATATTCAGAGTGATGCACAGTAACTGTTCAATAACTATTAACCCCAGTCAAATGATTAAACTATGAAATCTGAGTTGCCCTATTTTTAAAACAGAAAATCATATGTAGCTTTTAATAACAGCAAGAATTTGCCTGAATGATACCAATATTAGTCTGGCACATGACTGGCACTCACTGGAAGGAAAGGAGGGAGGGAAAGTGGAGGGAAGGAAAGAGGAAGGAGAGGATGCTATGGCTTGTAGCTTATGGTGCAGAATATAAACTGAATATTAATGCTATTAAGCACTGTTATCAGGTACAGGTACAAACAGGATACACATTTCCACTGTTAAGAAATAGAATTCTAACTCTTTGCTTCCTGTGTATATTCGATATTTATTAAAATATATGTCATCTTTCTCCCCTCCCCCATCTACTTAGATATCAGCAAAATTATTTTCCATTTACCTACAGTAGCAGAAACATTATTCAAAGTAACCACATTTTACTACCAGCAGGAGCAACATTTAACAAGTAACATTTTGCCTTAGAAAAAGAATCAACAAAAAGCCAAATTACTGAATAGTTGATGTAAATTATTAGAAGCCAAAAACATGCTGAAAATTTGTAACTGTGCCCAGAGCTACATTTAAGCAAAAAAATCATTACTTCTACTTTGAAGAAAAAGCTTCTAAATCAGAAAAGCAAAGAAAGTCAGCTGAACCTTTCTCTGAATTATTTGGCAAAAAGCACATTTAGTAATATTTTATACACAAATGATGCCACTTTTCCAAGGTGCTCAAAATATTTTGCAAACAACCAGTCAGCTTCAGAGTATCATGATTAAACCAAAAGCAGTGTTTATGCCTTTGCACAGGAATAAAACTCAATGCTCACAGTAATTGAATTATGTAGAAAGTCATTCAGATCCCTTCTCACCCCTGACCACCCCCATCTATTCTCCTATAGGTCTGCCTGCTCCCAGATCCTGCACTAAAATAGAAACTGATTTTCCTATCTGGGACTTTCCGTAAAACGTAAAGAGCAAACCTAGGCATGTCTGGCTGTCACTCAGGAATAGATCGATTCAAAAGGTGATTAAGGACATTTTCAGCTGGAGCAAACTACAGCTGGCTTTACAGATAACAATTACTCACTGATAATTGTGGTGTTTGAAAATTACTACTGTTTCCAGGGACGTCCACAATTCCTCATAGTTTTCCGGGACTCAGAAGAAATGACTGGCAGCCTCTTTTCTACAACATGACAAGTCAGAGCTTTCACAAACTCAATCAGAATTGATTTCTGATGGCAAATAAGCATCTAAAAAGATGCTACACATCACATGTTGTCAGAGAAACGCAAATTAAAACCATGAGATACTATACTTCTATCGTCCAAATTCCAGAGCACTGACACCACCAAAGGCTGGTGAGGGTGTGGAGCAAGAGGAACGCTCTATATGGTTGGCGGGATGCACAATGGTCCAGCCTCTTTGGAAGAAAGTTTCACAGCATCTTAAAAACTAAACATACTTTTATCAAAGTTTCTCTTTATTTGTTTAATCTCTACACTCAACATGGGGCTTGAACTCAGGACCCTGAGATCAAGAGTCACATGCTCTTATGACTGAGCCATCCAGGAACCCCAAAACTAAACATATTTTTATCATATAATCCAGTAATCATGCTCCTTGTTATTTACCCAACAGAGCTAAAGACTTGTTTGCATGAAAACCTGCACATGGATGTTTGTAGTTTTATTCATAACTTCCAAAACTTGGAAGCAACCAAGGCATCTTTCAGTAGGTGAATGAATAATCTGTGGTACATTCAGGAAATAGAATGTTATTCAGCTGAAAAGAAATGAGCTATCAAGCTATGAAAAGGTAGAGAAATCTTAAATGCATATTACTGATAGAACACAGTCTTCAAAAGTTACACACCATAAGATTCCAACTATCTGACATCCTCGAAAAGGCAAAACTATGACAACAGTAAGATCAAGGGTTGGCAAGGGTTAGTGAGAAAAGGATGAATAGGTGGAACACAGAGGATTTTTAGGGCACTGAAACTACTCTGTATGGTACTATAATGGTGGATACATATAATTACACATTTGTCCAAACACAAAGAATATACACCACCAGGAACGAACCCCAATATAAAGTATGGATTCTGGGTGATAATGATTCATCAACGTAGGTTTTGTCAGTTGACAAATATAACACTCTGGTGAGTGATGCTGATAATGGGGGGAGGCTATGTATATTGGGGGCTAAGACGTATGTAGGAAATTTCTTTATCTTCCCAATTTTCCTTAGTGTATAAGAACACAACTGATTTCTGTACATTAATTTTGTACCCTGCGACTTTGCTGAATTCATGTATCAGCTCTAGCAGACTTTTGGTGGAGTCTATCAGATTTTCCATGTATAATATCATGTCATCTGCAAAAAGTGAAAGCTTGACTTTATCTTTGCCAATTTTGATGCCTTTGATTTCCTTTTGTTGTCTGATTGCTGATGCTAGCACTTCCAACACTAGGTTAACCAACAGCGGTGAGAGTAGACATCCCTGTCGTGTTCCTGACCTCAGGGGGAAAGCTCTCAGTTTTTCCCCATTGAGGATGATGTTAGCTGTGGGCTTTTCATAAATGGCTTTTATGATCTTTAAGTATGTTCCTTCTATCCCGACTTTCTCGAGGGTTTTTATTAAGAAAGGATGCTGAATTTTGTCAAATGCTTTTTCTGCATTGATTGACGGGATCATATGGTTCTTATCTTTTCTTTTCTTAATGTGATGTATCACAGATTGATTTGTGAATATCGAACCAGCCCTGCAGCCCAGGAATGAATCCCACTTGATCATGGTGAATAATTCTTTTTATATGCTGTTGAATTCAATTTCCTAGCATCTTGTTGAGAATTTTTGCATCCGTATTCATCAGGGATATTGGCCTGTAGTTCCCTTTTTTGCCTAATCTCTGTCTGCTTTGGGAATCAAAGTAATGCTGGCTTCATAGCTTCTGCACGGCAAAGGAAACAATCAACAAAACTAAAAGGCAACCAACGAAATGGGAAAAGATATTTGCAACAACATATCGGACAAAGGGCTAGTATCCAAAATCTATAAAGAACTTACCAAACTCCACACCTGAAAAATAAATAATCCACTGAAGAAATGGACAGAAGACATGAATAGACACTTTTCTAAAGAAGACATCCAGATGGACAACAGGCACATGACAAGATGCTCAACGTCACTCCTCATCAGGGAAATACAAATCAAAACCACACTGAGATACCACCTCACACCAGTCAGAGTGGCTAAAATGAACAAATCAGGAGACTATAGATGCTGGAGAGGATGTGGAGAAAATGGAACACTCTTGCGCTGTTGGTGGGAATGCAAACTGGTGCAGCCACTCTAGAAAACAGTGTGGAGGTTCCTCAAAAAGTTAGAAATAGATCTACCGTATGACCCAGCAATAGCACTGCTAGGAATTTACCCAAGGGATACAAAAGTGTTGATGACAGGTGCCCTTTGTACCCCAATGTTTTGGGGGTTTTTTAATTGTTGAGAGACAGAGACAGAGCACGAGCAGGGGAGGGGCAGAGAGAGAGGGAGACACAGAATTGGAAGAAGACTCCAGGCTCTGCGCTGTCAGAACAGGGCCCAATGCGGGGCTCAAACCCACTAACTCTGAGATCATGACCTGAGCTGAAGTCAGACGTTCAATCGATTGAACCACCCAGGTGCCCCTGTACCCCAATGTTTATAGCAGCACTTTCAACAATAGCCAAATTATGGAAAGAGCCTAAATGTCCATCAACCGACGAATGGATAAAGAAGATGTGGCTTAGATATACAATGGAATACTATTTGGCAATGAGAAAGAATGAAATCTGGCCACTTGCAGCAACGTGGATGGAACTAGAGACTGTTATGCTAAGTGAAATAAGTCAGGCAGAGAAAGACAGATACCATATGTTTTCATTCATATGTGGATCCTGAGAAACTCACCAGAAGACCAACGGGGAGGGCGGCGGAGGGGGAAGTTACAGAGAGGGTAGGAGGCAAACCATAAGAGACTCTTAAATACTGAGAACAAACTGAGGGTTGATGGGGGATGGGGAAGAGGGGAAAGTGGGTGATGGGCATTGAGGAGGGCACCTGTTGGGATGAGCACTGGGTATTGTATGGAAACCAATTTGACAATAAATTACATATAAAAAATAAAATGTAACTCTAATGCTCACTAAATACATAAATACATAAATAAATACATAGATAAATAAAATTAATCCTTAACCCACCATCTTCATAGAAGCTACTGAGGACACTGGCCATAGGAAAGCACCTACTCCTTCCCCTACAAATATCCACACACATCCTTGTTCCTGGTTTCTGAAATACTCCCCCTTATAATATAAAAGCACTGTAGCTCACTCTTTTGGGTCATTCATATGAGTTGCTCTTTCCTAGTGCTCCCCCAAAGACAACCCATGATTGCTTTACCACCTGATACCTCTAGACCAGATCCTTTCGCTATTCCTCCCACCTAAAACTCATGAAATCAAAACTATGATTTGGAATGCAACATTCAATGCTGCCTTTATTATTCCCAGCTTCCAGCACTCTTGCTATTCCTTATCTCCTGAAATCCTTACCACTTTTTCAGTATTTGTATTTAGTGTTTTGGGGTATTTTCATACTTTAGTATTTGATACACGAATTCATGAATTTAAGATCCTGCATCTAAAGTTCTAAGAGAATCATGCCATTACAAATAGGGTCAATTATATACCTAAGCAGAAAGATTAGTTCAATTTCCAGAGTGGATGAACTTCAGACTTTTATCCTCCCAATAATCAAGCTAGTACTCTAGGTCAGATCTACTTTAGGATATAGATAAGAGGTAGCTAAACTGTTGTTCTAAAACCCTAACCCTTATCTCTTAGCCTCACTCTGCATAGGAAATTTTCCAATCACATTTCTAATATTAGAATCATACCGTTGTTATTTAATGTAATATCCTATGCTTATCTACCTTTTGCACTACTGTATCGTCTTGAAATTTTCAGAATTCCTGTTTCTCTGACTCCCTCCCTTCCTCTCTTGATTAAGCTCCCAAAGGCAAACACAATGTGTTCTTCTCACCTCCCAAGGCCTATAGCAATGCCTGGGATATGGTGAACGCTCAATTGATGTGTGTGGACAAACCCATTCAATGTGTGAGTGAAAAAATTAATAGCATATTCAAGAGCATATTCACTAAACATGTCAACTCCCTTTTACCTTTTTTCTATGTGTGTGCATTTGCAACTACTGCCAATACATTTCAAACATACAGGGTGAAACAATGTAGATAATAGTAAAGGTGAAGTATTGTCCATGTAGACTTGGCTGGGATCTCAACAGAGCTTCTCCTTGGAACACGTCTCTAAAATCTAAAGTGAGGGCACCTGGGTGACTCAGTCAGTTAAGCATCCAACTCTTAATTTCGGCTCAGGTCATGATCTCACATTTGGTGAGATTGATCCCGCGATGAGCTCTATGGTGACAGCTTGGGATATTACCTCTCCTCTGCCCCTCCCCAACTAGCACTCTCTTACATGTGCTCTCTCTCGCTCAAAATAAATAAACTTTAAAAATCCAAAGTGAAGAGGGCAGGGCATGGACTGAATTGCGTCCCAACAAAAATTAATATCTTCGTCCAAACCTCCAGTATTTTAGAATGTAATTGTATCTGGAGGTAGGGTCTTTAAAGAGGCAATTAAGTTAAAATGAGGTGATTAGAGTAAGCCCTAATCCCATATGGCTACTGTCTTTACAAGAGGAAATTTGGATACACATAACAGGCAGAGTTAAGACTGTGTGAAGACAGCCATGGGAGAAAAGCCTCAGAAGGAACCAAACTGACACCTTGGACTTCTGGCTTTCAAAATTGTAAATAAATTTGTTTTCCTTCCCTTCCCCTAATGTTCATTTGTTGAGTTTCTCAAATTCCACATATGAGTGATTTCATGAGATAGCTTTCTCTAACTTATTTTGCTTAGCATAATACGTTCCAGTTCTATCCATGTTGTTGCAAATGGCAAGATCTCAATTTTCATCACTGAGTGGTATTCCATTGTGTGTGTGTGTGTGTGTGTGTGTGTATACACATACACATACATATATATATACACACACACCATATCATATTTATCCATTATATACACTATATACACATATACATACATATATATACACACACTATATCATCTTTATCCATTCATCAGTCGATGGACATTTGGGCTCTTTCCATAATTTGGCTATTGTTGATAGTGGTACTATAAACATTGGGAGGCAAACCATAAGAGACTTTCAAATACAGAGATCAAACCGAGGGTTGCTGGGGAGTGGGGCAGGGAAGGTTCGGGGGGTGGGGGCTGCGTTAAATAAGTGACAGGCATTAAGGAGAGCACTTTTCAGGATGAGCTCTGGGTGTCCTATGTAAGAGATGAATCACTGGGTTCTACTCCTGAAGCAAAAACTACACTGTATGTTAACTAACTTGAAAAAAAAAAATTCTGTCATGTAAGCTACCCAGTCTGCACTGCTTTTTTATGGCAGCCCAAGCAAATTAATAAGCAGGGCATGGGCTGCTTTAGAAGGCATAGGTGCTTCATACAGTGAGGTATTTTTCATAGAAGATATGAAGGAAACCATCATGGTTGTCTATAATATGCCTGGGTGCAGTGCTGGGTTGTTCATGAGAATTATCCTTTTAGCTACTCACAAAACCATATAAGGTCATATTATTAACCCAGTTTTTAAAATAAGTGAGTTCGATAGATTGAGAGGCTTTCTAAGGATATTTGGCTGATTTACTTCAGAAACAGTTTCAATAATGCCTAGGTGACTTCAAAGTCCATATTCTTTTTTTTTTTAAACATGTTTATTGTCTGGACATACATATAAATTCACCACATAAGATGCTATTCTCTCATTTCCCCATCTTCTTCCTCTTCAACACCCCTGAATTAAAGAACATTACACCTTATTAAAACTTCACCCAAATGACCAGACAATGCTCCATCTGTATATTCTTCTGTGTTTGCAAGCTGCATGTTCATATAGCCATCTGCAGATACCAGATAGCTTTTGTACTCCATTCCCCACTTGAGTTTCACCATCACTGGCTTTCCTGTTAATCCATTCAGGAAAGATTTGGGATTGAGGGGCAAATTCATCTCGACTACAAGCAAATGCTGCAGGCCACTCAGCACCGACCCAGCTGTTGCCCGTCCTTCCTGACTGGAGTAGCTATGCCTGAGCGCAAATCGCAGCGCTTCCAGGGTGAAGATAAATGTCCATATTCTTTTTTGAACAAAGTCTATGTTCTTTACAACTCCTCCAGAATAAAAGGGCTCTGATGGCTGAAGGTCTGGGACAAAGATGCTCCTATGTCCACAGGCAGGAGAACATCCCCACGCACAATCTGGAGATAGACTGGAGGTAGCTGATATTTTTTAAATCACATCTCTACAATTATAGTATGTGCCAGAATAGAAGATGCAAGTTTTCACACTCAAAAAATAGAAAACATAAAGAAAAATAGAGAAGGTGGAGGAGGGAGAGATGGAAATTTCCGAAAGTAACTTTGCATCAATTGAAGGTAAAAAACCTAAAACCAAAGCACCCAAGATTCAGCGTCTTGTTACTCCATGTGTCCTCCAAAACAAACGTCGGCATACTGCTTGGAAGAAGCAGTGCACTAAGAAAAGTAAGGAAGAGGCTGGAGAATATACTAAACCTGTGGCCAACAGACTGAAGGAGGCCAAAGAAAAACGCCAGGAACAGATTGCCAAGCTCTCTGAGAGCTTCTGAGTTCAGACAGAAAGGAGATTTTTCTAAGAGTAACAAATAAATAAGATCAGACATCAAAAAAAAAAAAATAACCTTATTTCTGCAGTGCATTACTAGTATTTGTTTTTAATAGAACTGCATGTATGGTATGAAATTTCATTTACCAGTAATGTGTGTTTTGTTGTCTAATATTACCTGATACACAGTGAATATATTTTTTAACTGTGATTATCTATTTTCCAGGATTAGAATGCTAATATCCAAAAATATCATAGTATCATATCCAGAAAATACTATTTTGCACCTGGACTCCACTATATAGTACAATATATAAATAATATATTTCCTTTAAATGTATTTTTATGATAGCGTATCATGGATTGTACTTTTTCCCCCAAATTATCTCTGAAAATTTGAGATATATCTTATATATCTCTGTGTCCTACATATGAAAAGTGACATTAGGGAATTTTTAAGTTAAAAGTCATTTAAATTCCCTACCCCTTTCATTTGTACACATTAGATGTGCAGAGATTAGGTTCAATTTAGCAAACATTTACTGAGCACTAGAGAAATGATGATGACTAAGACAGTTGCTAGCTGTAAAGAGCTTACTTCTGGCCAAAGTAAAACATGAAGAGCAAACTATTTTTCCTTGTATTTGGATTTACAAGGTACAAAATAAAGTATCCTTCTTTATACTTAACCCCCCAAAGTGCCTACCAACCAGTTTTCCTGTTTCCTTATAGTCTCACCAATTACCAATTCTAATAATTTTAATGTTATATTGAGTCAAGATCCATGATTTCTAAGGCAAATTTTGAATCTTTCAGGACATTCTGATTCTTGCCAATTGCTCTCTCTAGATAATACTACAACAGAAATTTCAAGTATGTGGATTTTTTCTTTTAGAATATTTAAGATAAATTTCAGAGGGGCTGAATTGCTGAGTCAGTTTTTACTCTAAGAATATTGTTATTTATAAAACCATGATGCCAACATCCATTGCAACTGGAGTATAATGGTTAAAAAAATTCACTGCATATTTTCTAGTAATGAGGTTTATCTATGAAAAAAATGTTTTGGAATTGAATGAGATTTTAAATGTACCTTAAATTTTGTTCAAATTTAAATCTCTGTAACTCATATACAATAAACTCTCCTGTATTCTAATTTGCACTGTTTCCTGAAATTAAATGTTTATGTCATATGCTGATTTATCTGTTTCAGTCTTAAGATTTTTTTCGTAAAATTAAACACAGAATTATTTATTAATCAAATAGTCCCACTACCATTTGGCTTATAGATTCTTAAAGGATTGTTGTGTTAATGGTACATTTAAACAGGTTTTGAACAACCAAAGAAACCAGAATCCTGAGAATATTTTTATTTTTTTAATGTTTTTATTCATTTTTGAGACAGAGAGAGAGCATGAGCAGGGGAGGGACAGAGAGAGAGGGAGACACAGAATCTGAAGCAGGCTCCAGGCTCTGAGCTGTCAGCACAGAGCCCAACGCGGGGCTCGAACTCACAGAGTATGAGATCATGACCTGAGCTGAAGTAGGATGCTTAATTGACTGAGCCATCCAGGCACCCTGAGAATATTTAATACTTTCCACAAAGATTTGGGATGGGGGGGGAGTTTAATGGCTATGGCAACAAAAGCCATTAATACCAGCTATCCACTCACCAAAGAGGCATGATTTGCTTTCAAAGTGATTGTAGTAGCCAAGTTTAAAGTAAATCAGAAATAGATAGATAAATAAATAATAAAAACAACCATCTGTTAAAAATTTCTTTACTTTTGTCTTTTCTCGCCATCTACTTTCTCTGTATGAGTAGTTTAACGGGATTAATGTGAACATCTGAACATGCTGTTTTGCACCAAGCTCACTTAGCCTTTCTTCAAGTCCTTGACCCAGATAAAGAAAGATATGATTTCCAAATTCAAAGAAAGCTTCAATTGGAGGGGAGGAGAAAAATGCTACCTCAGCTCAAAGTCTGATTTCTCTGCTGTCCTACAGTTGTAATTGTAAAATAGAGCTTCACTTAAAAATATCTCCCTTTGTTCATGTGGGAAGGGACCTTGAGATGTCATTTACCACCACAGACCACATGTTATGAGCCAAAACTCAAAACAATAGCCTAACCAAAGACTTTCTTTCCCTTATTTGTCAATGTATTTATAATGACCTTGTAAGTGCTCAAAGGTCACATGAATATATACACAAAATCAATTGCCTAAGTTTCATTCATCTCTTGGTCCCTGGGCAATCTCATCTAGTGTCAAGGCATTGACAGGATTTATGTGCTGTCCACCCCCCGCCCCACTTCTGTTTTCAGATCTTCTCTCTTTAATTTAGTCTATTTATCCAAGTGCCCATAAACCTCTCTCTCAATACACATTTCACAGGTATTCTAAACTCCACATATCCGAAACTGAAATCATCTTTCCTTCCAAACCCATTTTTCCACCTCTCCTCCTCACCCCATGAACAATACCACATCACTCATTACCCAAAACAGAAAGCTCAGAGTTCACACAGGTCACTTTCTCCCTTTCCAACAGTCACCGAATCCTGTCAATCCTACCTGAAAAGAAAATATCTCTTGTGCTTTCCCTTCTCTTCATTCTCACCACTGCTGCCTTAGTGCACATCCTCCAACTTCCTGAGCAAATTATTATGTTTTTAGTTTTTCTTTGTTATTTTAAATTTATTTTTTAATTTATATCCAACTTAGTTAGCATAGAGTACAACAATGATTTCAGGAATAGATTCCTTAATGCTCCTTACCCACTTAGCCCATTCCCCCTCCCACAACCTCTCCAGTGACCCTCTGTTCTCTATATTTAAGAGTCTCTTACGTTTTGTCCCCTCCCTGTTTTTATATTATTTTTGCTTCCCTTCCCTTATGATCATCTGCTTTGTATCTTAAATTCCTTATATGAGTGAAGTCATCTGATATTTGTCTTTCTCTAATTTCGCTTAGCATAATACCCTCTAGTTCCATCCGTGTAGTTGCAAATGCAAGATTTCATTCTTTCTGATTGCTGAGTAATACTCCATTGTATATACATACCACATCTTCTTTACCCATTCATCCACTGATGGACATTTGGGCTCTTTCCATACTTTGGCTATTGTCAATAGTGCTGCTATAAACATTGGGGTGTATGTGCCCCTTTGAAACAGCATACCTGTATCCCTTGGGTAAATACCTACTAGTGCAATTGCTGGGTCATAGGGTAGTTCTATTTTTAGTTTTTTGAGGAACCTCCATACTGTTTTCCACAGTGGATGTACCAGTTTGCATTCTCACCAGCAGTGCAAAAGAGATCCTCTTTCTCTGCATCCTCACCAACATCTGTTGTTGCCTGAGTTGTTTATGTTAGCCATTCTGACAGGTGTGAGGTGGTATCTCATTGTGGTTTTGATTTGTATTTCCCTGATGATGAGTGATGTGGAGCATTTTTTCATGTGTCGGTTGGCCATCTGGATGTCTTCTTTGGAGAAGTATCTATTCACATCTTTTGCCCATTTCTTCACTGGATTGTTTTTTGGGTTTCCTGAGCAAATTATTGAAGATCTTTCCTTGTTGGTCTTTTGCTTCCAGTGTTCATCACCATCCACTTGCTCCCCCCCCCCCCACCCACCCACACGTCACCTCTCAGCATACTCCTTATCTTGGTCAGAGATACACATCTCATCACATGACCACTACTCTTTATGATCTTATTTTAAATATTTGAGTTTTCTGCTGTAACTGAAATAGTCATGAATGAAACTCAAGTTCACTACTACAACAGGGCAAAATGAGAAATTTTGGATTGTTTAAAAAAAAAAAAAAAGTTGCCAGGCTGATTTTTTTCCCCCTAACACAGGATTTCTAGGATTGAAAACTGCCAAACAGCTTTGTGATCCAGCTTGTAACATGCCCCATGCTCTGCTCTATCCTCCACATAGACTGTAAACCCAGCCATGGGACACAAAGAAGATAAAATATACACAAACTTCAAAGGTTGCAAATAGACTGCAAACAGCTACAACATACAGTTGTTTAAAGAAACTGACAGATCCTTCAAGTCCTCCTAAACTGTTATCAATAATATTCAATGATTCTTTTTCCTTTGAGATGCTCTGAGCTCTATAAAAAGAGCAACTCTTTGAATACATAAACAGAACTCACAGAAAGAGTGAACACAAGAATGATCTCCGTCCCTTTCTCACAGCTACAGACAATTCCTTCCGTATCCAAAACCAGGGGCATGGGAAGGATTCTTTATAGATGCATAAGCTCTTTCAATGGTATTTTTAAGCTATAATGAACCAGACAGTATGCTATGGGAACCCACTGGTGCCAGGGAAAGCCCCTCATTATTCCAGGGGTTTCTGAGGGCAGTGACTGCACCCAGCATGAGGATCAGTACCAAGACAGTATTCAATAAACGTTCAGTGAATATTAGAGGAAAAGTGTCGCCAAATGGTGAGATGGTGTTGAAAAAGAGGCATGTGCCAACTGCTGCAGAGGAGAAGACCTGGTAACAACTGGCTCAGTGGAGTGAGCTGGAGCCAGGGAAGCTTTCTGGGCAGAATGTTGTGGACAGAGCTCTTTGAGTTAGAAGACAGCTTGTGCTGCTCCCATTTCTGGAAATTCTCCTGCCTGTTACTCTACATACTGAACTCTTATTCATCACTCAAGACCCAGATGAAGTCTCAACTCCCCAGTGGAGCCACTCCCCACCATCACACTCCCCATCAAAATCTTCCAGACTCCAGAAGTGGAGCACTTTACTTATTGCCTACATGCTCATGCTAGGTTCTTATCACATGTTAATGTCCTCTAGCTCATCTATTTTGCTGAAACACTTACATTGCACTCACTACATACCAGGCAGCATCCTGATGGCTTTGCGACATTACCTCACTTAATCCACACAGTTAGCTACATGTGGTCTAACTATTATCCCTACTTTACAGCTGAGGAAACTGAAGCCCAGACTTTTAGCATTCTGCCTCTTGCACTACAGAGCAAGCTTCTCAAGAGAAGAAAATGCATGGTTTCCATCATTACAACCTCAGCCCTTTTACACACGACTTAGCAAATTATAGACTTCGAAACATATGTATATATTGTTGAATAAAGAACATTTGGCAGAGATGCCTGTCCAAACAGAAGTGACTCTATTCATTTTAATTCACTCAATTCAATTCTTTTATATAACCTTCTCTTAACTAAAATGTTTGGTGAATTATTACTCTCAGCTTTAAAAAAAGATGAAAATAATAATTAGTGACTTAACTACTATTCTCAAGCCCAAGTAAAGCTCATCAAGACCTGGTTAACTCATTTTCTTCAGAAAGACAAGCTTCACATCACTGCCTTAAAACAAACAAACAAGATGTAGTGCTTGCAAATTTTCTGTGAGAAATCTCAGTTCAAAACTGTGCCAGCATGCTGTTCAATGTGCTACTAAAGAACAGAGGAGGTCTGCAGTTAAAGCTGTTGCTGATGAGATGAGCACACTGTCCTCATCACCAGCCCTGTCCACGTCAGGGGAATGTGTGGAAAGACCTAGAGCACAATGAAAAGAGGCGACTTATGAGCAAACTGTCCTTAACCACCCTGACTCTAAGTGTTTGGAGGGTCAAGATCTGCTCAGGGTCAATAGGGAAGATACTGCAGCGATGGTGTCAGACATCTAGAAGAGGTGGAACTGTATGAACGCAGTGCACTGTCTGAACAGGGAATGAAATGTCATTAGGTACAACTTTACTGGCATCTAGGTCTCCTGAAATTTTGGTTATTTTTAAGTAGCAAAAATTAAGCCTATCCTGGATAATGGAGGCATGGATTTTTACAAAGTCCCAAAAGAACACTACTTTTCTTTCAATGATTACAATCTCATTCATTTGCGACAAGTCCCCAGTTTAAAATGCTAGCACCCCGGGGCGCCTGGGTGGCTCAGTCGGTAAGCGTCCAACTTCAGCTCAGGTGATGATCTCGCAGTTCGTGAGTTTGAGCTCCGCATCGGGCGCTGTGCTGACAGCTCGGAGCCTGAAGCCTGCTTCAGATTCTGTGTCTCCCTTTGCTCCTCCCCCACTCACACTCTCTCTCTCAAAAATAAAATAAAACATTAAAAAAAATTAGAATGCTAGCACCCCATGAGGAGGTAAGCCTTTTATCATTACCACCTAACACTTGGTTTCCCCAGTAATTCCCAGAGGGTAGTATGCCTGCAGGCAAGGATAAGAAAAGGGCCCAGACAGGTGCCAGGGGCAAGGAGGGTCATTCTAGGAGAGAGAAAAACAACCACTTTAAGTGAGGAAGGCCCAAAAGGCCCACATGCTATGCTTCACAGTTTTCCCAGGCTGGCTGTGTCACCAGGACAGAGTGGAACTGCAGGTAGGTCCAGGACATTGCAACTAATAAACAATTTCTACTCGGGAAGCATTTTCAGTGAGAGAAAAGTGTGTCTTTAATAAACCAGTGGTTATTTAAAAAGGAGGAAGAAGAGGAGGAGGAGGAAGAAGAGGAGGAAGAGGTGACAGTGGTGGTTTCGGTGAGTAAATGAAGGTCTACTGGGCCAGCACCCATGTCACCTGGAGAATAATCAAACAGCCAGGAGAAGGCATCAGCTCAGCAGTGGCACATGGCCAGACAGAACTCAGGGCTGAAATTACTCAGAACTGGACACCAACTCAGTGTTCTTTTCTGCCTTCACAAAAGGACAAGGTGCATGACTGCTCCTTGCATACCTGGATGGAAAAATGTTTTGTTTCATAAATAAGACAAATAAGTCATTGAGACACTGTTGATGGCTTACTCCTTTTTATACAGTCATGTTCTGGAAACGATAAATGAAGATTTGCCATCTCTGTCACATTCTAATCATCTGACCAGCGGACCAAAGCTAACCAGTCAGTGGAACTTCTAAAATGACCAAGTGTGGGTTTAAGCTCCAGTGCACAAAAGGTGCATTTTCGGTTGAGCTGAAAAGGAAGAGAAGCTGAAAGATCCTTGACACAGATGGTATAGGGGAATGACAACAATAAAATGAGACTTAAAGTCCTTACCACTGAACTCAGGCCAAGAGCCAGGGATGCCCTGAACTGTTGTGCGGGTTGTACCCTGCACAAGGGTACCCAGTTCAAGTGAGCATGAGTGGAAACAACTACTCTCTGCAAGCCAAGTAATGGCCTGAGCAGGACTGTACCAGCTTCTGAAGGGGTACCATTTTCTAACACATGTACCCAAAGTGGGTTCCTTTTTTTTTTTTTTTTTTAATAAGCAGTTCACCCTGCAGGTGTATCTTTTTCTTAGTAAACACAAAAGACACCTTGTATATATGAAGAGATTATATCAAGTCCCATTCAATTGGATGTGAGCAGGAGCAAAATAGAAAGTTGAGAGGTAATCTGGGCCCCCACACCACATCTACAGTTCTTGACCTTCCCTCCTACAGACCTCACTCAGCTCAGAGTCTCTGCTCTCACAACAGAGGCAAGGAGCAGAGCTGTTGCGCATCCCTATGGACACCTGCCCAGTTCAGAGGTGAGAGGTGAGAGGTGAGTGGCAACGGGAGATAGTTGAAAAGAGCTGTGTGATGGGACCACCTCGGAGAATACCTTGTTTCTTTTTCATATGTTAAAAAATGAGAGGTTGAAGTCAACTTGGAAGAACCCGTGTGTTGAGCAATGGGAATGGGCTAAAGTACTAAAGATAATTTCTGCCTAATTTGTAGGCTTCTCCAGAGCTGGATATAACTTTCCCACTTGCTCATCATCTCTAGGTCCACACCACAACTCTCAGTCTCACATCTTTACTAAAAACCAGATACCCTGCTTGGAGATTTCTGTGACCCCATAGATCATCTTCTCAGGAACCTGGAGCTACCCTCAGGTGGTAGGAGGATGTCCCACACCTTTCTCCTCATGGCTGAATACAGCCCCTTAACTCCCAGCTGGTGTGGAGGAGATGCAGAGTCTAGCCCCAAAGAAGCACCCCTCAACTGGGATGAGTCTCATTCTTTGGTCCTGTGAACTTGCTCCATTAGAATGAAGGAGCTCTTATGGGGGGTTCTGGTAAGGAAGAGCATACTTTTCCAGCGTCAGGCACCAGCCAGCTTGCCTGTGAATTTTGCATTTTAAGCGCCTGAGATCTCAGCTTAATTAAGAGCATCACTGCTCCCAGAGAGATCTGGTGACAGAAAAGTAGGCAAGCAAAAAAGAAGGAAACACAATTCACCTCAGCAAACTAGTTCCATTCCTTCAAGTAAGCATTTAAGGAGAAGTGGATCCTTCTCAGCAGGATACAGGTGGTGCTGAGGGAGTGGGGCAGGGCAAAGGAGGGAGCCAGGAATAGGGAGGGTATAGCCTGGCCTGGGACCAGACACATAGTTAGGCAGCCAGAGGTCAGCTTTATGACAACCGAGCATGTAACGGTCCGTCTCTTCCCAAGTGCAGAGGACACAGGTGGAGGGGCCAAAGAAGGGGAGCTCGCCCTACAATTAAGTGCGAGGTTGCTGAGACAATTAAATGTGAGGGCCTGGGAAGTGCTGAGTGTGGATCTGGCATATGGAATCATTAGTAGCTGCTACAGTTAGTATGTGGCCCTTGGACTCACCCCACTTATCTCCAGGGCCCCGAGAGGAGACCTCCAAGAGGGACTGTGCTTGTGGCTAGCAAGAACTTTGCCTTATCTTCTGGGAAAAGGTGGAACCAGCCCCTTCCCTCCTAGAAAAGCTAATCCCAGGAAAATTCACAGAAACGGTTGAGCTGAGTCACAATTTGTCCCTTCTCTCTGACAGCTGACTTCTGACACCAGAAAGTTTGGAGCACTTAGAAATGCAAAAGACCTAGCTGAAAGCTACCTGTTTGGAAGCCACAACTCTGCTTTCTCCCTCCTGCATCATCTCCCAGACCTGTGGAAATACATACACATCCAGAATACATGTTTCTCAGTTAACTAAATGACACTTTACTCAACAGGAACTGAGTTGGGCTCACCTGGAGCTAAAAAGTAAAAAAGAGGGAGGAGGAGGAAGAGACAATGCTTTACTGGAAAGGCAGGAGCAAGGTAGGTGATGATGAAGCTGAGTGTTGGAGATAGCCCACTTGGACCTGAACCCCAATCTCACCACTCTAACCATGGGGCTTTGAACGATTGTTAATGTCATTTGTCCAATGAGAACAAGAGAACATGCAAGATAGGGTTTTAAATGAGCTAACATACATAAAGTGCACAGTTCACACATGTTCTCTATATTATAATCTCTATAATTACTAGCCATTAATCCATAAAAACACTGTAAAACAGATGCTATGATTATATTCCTCCCTTTACAGATGAGGAAACTGAGGCACAGGGCCCAAAGTTGCACACCTAGTAAATGGCAGACCTGGAAATTGAACCAGAGTCTGTGATACCCCCTGAACTATGTTATCTCTTAAGCACTAGAAGTTGCAAGTGGGGCAAAGGGTTTCTTGTTCCACATCGCAAAATTAAAAATTAATGATTTCTCATCAGGTACTAGAATTTTATATGTTCTTTTATTTCTTAGTATGAAACTCTACCCAGGTAAAGCAAGCCATTTTCCTAAGTGCTGACCCTGCTGGCCCCCAGGGCCATTATCTCCTCCTGAGTCTGCATATTAAACTGCAATTCCTAGCTCCCCACCCCAAACCTATTAAATCAGATTTGCTGGAGCGGAGCCCAGGAGTCTGCATTTTTAACAAACTCCCTCACACAACCATCCTACCCTCCCCCCTATAACTCTCATGCACCCCAAGGTTGGAAACCAGGGCTACAGATTCTCTTTCCAATTCTGTTTTTGTTATATATATATATATATATATATATATATATATATATATATATATCCTTATTAGATACCTGAAATGTTCTGAGTTTCAAAACATGAAATGAGTCTGAATCAAATTCAAAGCAGAAAAAAAAAAGGCACCGCTTCACTTGTCTTTTACAAATAACACAGTCTCGTATAAAAGTGCCGAGTCTGTGGAAGGTACAGGATGAACAGAAGTCCCATTGCTACCATTTATCCAGACCGTTTCCATTAGGAAAGGAAACATTAACTTCATAATTATCCCCACATCTCCAGGTCTGTGGTGGTTCTTTTAATCACTTGTTTAGGATGAAAAAGTTAACTCTTTCCTACTGCATTCGTGGTTCCCAGTTACACAGAAGCAAAAAGGACTCATCGTCATGATAATAGGAGCTGCCCTGGTGACCTATGATCTGCAGGTATGGTGTGTTCACTCTGGAGGTCAACCCTTCAGAGGGAACACACCTGCCAGATACAAATTCTTCCTTCCTCCTTCATGAGTCTGTCACGACAGAGAACTTTTAAATTTCTTCTAGTACATAATGTTATTCTAAACAAAAATGTGTTGTTTAAATCGCTCAAAAAGTAACTGACCCATGAGCTACCAAGTCCCATGACCACCACAAAAGTTCACAATTCAGTCATACAACTGGACTCTGAGACATTCAGCGACTACATGTTTAGAGTATAGTCTTGTTCTAACAACACCAAAAAAAATAGTAATTCCAAAGGTCTGTGCTCAGTGTTTTCTATAATTAACTTACACAGTGAAAAGTACCAGGAAGAAGGGAGAAAGCCATTCGCCTTTGAAAAATAACAATGAGTTCACAGCAAGTTTGCTCTGATGAAATCTATAGTATGCAATTTACCAGTGCATGGTCCTTCCCCTTGGTGTTCCTAGCCCCCAACCAACTTGCATGTGACACCCCTCCAGCTGCCCTGCCCTTTGCCGGCAAACTGGCAGATACATAAATAATACCTTCAGTCTGCTAGAAGTTCTGTGGTATTTTCTTCCAATACAGCACTTATGGGATTTTAATAGAGGACTGGGTGGGGGCGGGGAGCAGGGAGAGGATGGTGGAATTACTTCATGTTAAAAATGAAGAGAAGCATTATGTGCAGCTGGCCATTTCCAATTAACCACCAGCTCCTTTGGTTAGCAACGGTCTGAGCCTGCAGCATTTGGGTTGTTTTTCCCCTGAGCTATTATGATATTCATTAGTTCAAATAAAAATCTGCAAGCAAGCTGCTAATAAAGATAGTAAATTTGCTTCTTTACCAGCCTGATGGTGGAGCGTTTTTGGCTTATTATCGTATTTAATTGTCTAAGGAAACTAAGTGTTTTGGCTCATTTGTTGAAGTTTATAATACTTGGATCATTTTCTTTGCTTACAGAGCAGGCTAGAACATTTCAGCATTGAATAATGTGTAGTTCATCTATGAAGGATAGTCTTTTGAATATGCATTTTGACTATGGTGGAAAATTTATTCTTTCAAAATTTCATTAGTTTATATTGGAATGTCCTTTAAATGGAAATCAATACAGTATTCTATAAGCAGTAGTGTTTCTGTATATATGGAGAGGAGATACCCAACTCATTGGATCAGGAACCTACTTTGCCCTAGAAATATATACTTTGCAGACAGTACTGTGGCAGTGCTAATAATAATAGACAGGGGGAGCCTGGGTGACTCAGTTGGTTAAGTCTTTGACTCTTGATTTCGGCTCAGGTCATGATCTCACAATCAAGCTCCTCATGGAGCTCAATGCTGAGCATGGACCCTGCTTGGGTCTGTCACGCTCGCACGTGCTCTCTCTCTCTCTCTCTCTCTCTGACCCTCCCCAACTTATCCTCTGTCTCTCTCTCTCTAAACATTTTTTTAAAAAAATAACAGGGAGGGGCACCTAGGTGGCTCAGTCAGTTAAGTATCCAACTCTTGATTTCAGCTCAGGTCATGATCTCACAGTTCGTGAGTTCAAGCCCCACATCGGGCTCTGCACTGACATCTCTCTCTGCCCCTCCCCTGCTCACTCACTCTCTCTCTCTTTCTCTCTAAAAAACAAATAAATAAAAATTTTAAAAAATAACAAGGAGGAGAAGGAAAAGAAAGAAGAAACAGAACAGAAAGAAATGAACGAACTGGACTTTCCAGTTCCTCAGATCCGGGTTGAAATTAAGTGCTGCTACTACCAGCTCTTCATTTTCCTTACCTGTAAAGTGGATACTATTTCCCAAGGTTGTTGAAAGAATTAAATGTGCTCCTGTACATAAGGCTTCTGACCTATCACAGAGCTCCAATGAAATTAGTGCAAGCCAGAACTAGGGTGGCCAGGTAAGATACAGGACACCAGGTGTATCAGTTTCCTGTTGCTGCTGTAAAAACTTACCACAAAGTTAGTGACTTAAACCAACATAAATAACATTATCATACAATTCTGGAGGTTAGAAATCTAAAATGGAACTTCAGGGCTGTATTTACTCTGGAAACTCCAGGAAAGGACCTGTTTCCTTGAAGTTCTGTTTTGTTTTTAGCTACCAGAAGACTCCTACATTCCTTGGCTCTTGGCTTCTTCCCCTATCTTTAAAGCCAGTAGCATAGCATCTTCTCTGTTCTTTGAACTCTGCTTCTATCCTTTTATCTTCTCCCTAAGAAGGACCCTGGTAATTATCTGATCAACCAAGGTAATTTAATTTCATTTCTAGATTCTTAATGTATTCATATCTGCAAAGTCCCTTCTGCCATATAAGGTAACATACTGACCTATTCTGGGGAATGAGGCTTGAACAACTGTGGAGGCCACTGTTCAGCCTACCACAGTTCACCCTCTGGCCTCCAAAGGTTTATATCCATCTCTTATGCAAAATACATTCACTCATCCCAGTATCTCCAGAAGTCTCAAGTTATTACAGCACCAATGCAATTTCAAAGTCTATCATCCACCCAAAAGTCCTAAATCTCACTTTAAATTTTATATGGGTCATAAGTCCCAGTATGACCCATTTAAGGCAAAATTTCTATCTGTGGACCTGTGAAAATAAAAAACAAGTTATGTGATTCTAAAACACAATGATAGGACAGAATAAGACAACAGTTATAGTCATTCCCTTTCAAAAGCAAGAGTGAGGGATGGATTGAAAAAAAAAGAATCATTGGTTCTAAGCAATACTGAGATCCAACTGGGAAAAAATCATTAGGTTTTAAGAGCTGGGAATAATCCTCTGTGGTTCTCATCTTTACCCTCTGAACTTGAGGCTCTCCCTTTTGGACAACAGGCAGTATTTCTGATGATATGACATCCTCAAGAACACTGTGAGTATGCCATGTATGTATCAGGAATTCATTCTGTTAAACCAAAGGCTGCTCCACAGATCCTCCCAGATCACTTCATCTCTATTTTGACTTCTCCAGAGATGACTGAAAGGATCCATCAAATGAGTCAAATGCATAATCTCTTCAAAGAGACTTCTTCAAGGTTGAATATTTGGAACTTCTGATCCTTCCAAGGAATTAGTGAAAGGTTGCTGAGACACACCCTTGGCTTTCTCTCAATAGGATGCTTTCCTGACAGTCAACTCCTAACTACATCTTTTTTTTTTTCCTAACTACATCTTTGCAATAAGGATAGACTAAGAATTTCCTAAATCAGGTCATTGTTCTATTTTGCTTAGAGTTCTTCCCTTAATCTCTTTCCTCTTACATTTTACTATAAGCAGCAAGAAGAACCTGGATATACGTTCAAGACTTAGAGATTTCCTCAGTGAAATAACCATCACTTATAATTCCACTTTCCATAAAAACAATGGGACACAGCTTAGCTAATTGTCTTTCAGTATGTAACAAGGATCCCTTTTACTTTAGTTTCCAATAACACCCAGCTAAATTCAAATTTCACATAAAAAATTATTAACATTTGGGGTGCCTGGGTGGCTCAGTCAGTTAAGCATCTGACTTTGGCTCAGGTCAGGATCTCATAGTTTGTGGATTTGAGACCCATTTTGGGCTCTGTGCTGACAGTTCAGAGCTGGAGCCCGCTTTGTTTTGGATTCTGTGTCTCCTTCTCTCTGCCCCTCCCTGATCACTCTGTCTCTCAAAAATAAACATTAAAAAAACTTAACATCTATGATAAGTATGTCCCAAATATTACACGGGACACACTTAAACTAAAAAGATATTCTTGTTGATCTGAAATTCAAATTTAACTGTGCATCCTGATTTTTATTTGCTAAATTTCATAGTTGTCATGGAGGGTTATGAAAGAGTAGGATACAGAATGAGGAAATGCTAAAAATGAAGAAAACAGAAGAAATGCACAACATAAGGCTAGGTCTGGGAGGTCAGACCTTATTAAGAAGCTACGTAGGAGGCCTTGAACAGACAAGGAGGCAACTCCAAAGGTTCAGAGATGGTGAGGTATGGTGGGGAGGGGGATGCATCCTAAAAGAGCTAGAGGCACTGAAAATGAACACCTCACCTCTTTATTTAGCTAAGGCTCATGCCTGCCAAGAAAATCTCATTTTAGCAACACTTATCTCTAGAGGAAAAAAAAAGTATTCTTCATCCTTCCTATGGCCACACACACACACACACACACACACACACACACACACACACAGCATGTATGCAAGCTGGAGTACATCTAGGTGCATGGCAGCACCATGATGATTTTGGTCACTTATTAACAGTAACTTCTTCCTCAGTGGGAAGCCAACACTCTTTGTGCTCCAAATATATAGACCACAGAGAACTTATTCTCAATTAATTTGCTATCAGGAACGTAAGTATGGGTCAGGTTATCACACACACCATATATATACATATATATACACATACACACTACACACACACGTCACCCAATTTATAGGTGACTCTTCCAAAGCAAAGGGAATTTAAAGTATATCAATGGTATCTCCTGTACTTGTTTGCTTCACTGCCCTTCCAACCCCCCACTTTAAGCAGGAGAATCTTTCAATCAGTAATATTGAAATTTCCCCACTACTGGAAAAGAAGTCAGAAGGAAGATCACTTAGCTTTGGGCAACTTTATAGCTACTGCAGGTAGGAACCACCTTTGCTCAAGTGGTCTTCAAGGTAGAAATTGAACATGAGTTGGAATGGGAAAATATGGTTGCTTCCTCTGATTTCTCCTGAATGCAGCTTTCCAGAGAAGATCTTTCTTAACAATAACATCACTTCTTTAGTTTTTTTGTGTGTCAAGAGGACTTCTTAGCACTTTACATATATTAAATCTCAACAGAACCCAGTAAGGAAAATACTAGTATCATCCTTAGCTTATTAATGAGACTACTGAGGCACAGAGATTAAGTAACATGCCCACAGTCACAGTTATAAATGGCAATCTGGATGCAGAATCTAAGCTCCTCCCCACCTCTCTGCACCCTGCCTCTTCCACTATTTCAAATGAATTCCTAACATACCAGGCACACCTATAACCAAACACTAATGACAAGACTCATCCAGCATAGGTAAATAGAACTCTAATTTATATGGGAGGACCTCAGTTCAAGCACTCTCACTGACTTAATACCATGGAAAAATTCCTCAGTTCATCATTGTAAACACTTTTAAAAATAAAGACCAAAGTCAAAAAAGGAATGAAGCATCCATAATCACAATTAATACATTCTGTCTCTTCAATGAATATACAAATAATTTCTTCAAAATTAATAATGTCTAATATTTTAAAAAGTATGGCTAACTAGGCAACGTTATCCACTGCTGATCCAAATGCTGGCAAAATGGATTCTGTTTTTGCAAAGCACTTGGTCAGAATGATTCAAAAACATTTTCATACCCTTTGATCCAATAATTCTAATTCTCAGACTGTCCTAAAAAACTATCTTAAGGATAAGCTTTATAGATAAAGATGTTGATCAAAGCATTATTATGTGCATTGTATATACAATCAAACTATGTATATAATTATAATACTGTATATTTAAAAATTATGGGTTCTAATAATACTTTAAAAACTGATCTTTTGCTTAACATCATTCCTTGTCATTCTCAATATCACTGAAGGCCAGAGATCATCCCAGGAAGGTAGTGATGAACTGGCAACCAGGACTTCAGGTTGAAGAAATTACTTTGTTGTTCTCTTCTTTCATGAGAAAGACAAATTACAGGAAAACAAGATCAAGCAAGGAAATCTGTTTTCAAAGGAATCTCTTGCAGAGAGCATCCTGGAGTCACTTATTTCATCCCAATCTCCTACTCTGCCTTCATCTTTGTCTTGGTATCCAAGAGCCTTTAGGGTCAGAGTGATAACAGACAGCAAGTCTGCAAGATCCACCCTCATCAAAGGAACATGGCATTCTACATCCAGGTAGCAAACCAAGTCAGTGTTACAAACATTTCCAATATCCACTAACAACTTTTTATTTTAAAAAAAAAATTTTTTTTCCAACATTTATTTATTTTTGGGACAGAGAGAGACAGAGCATGAACGGGGGAGGGGCAGAGAGAGAGGGAGACACAGAATCGGAAACAGGCTCCAGGCTCTGAGCCATCAGCCCAGAGCCTGACGCAGGGCTCGAACTCACAGACCGCGAGATCATGACCTGGCTGAAGTCGGACGCTTAACCGACTGCGCCACCCAGGCGCCCCATCTTTTTAAAAGGTGTTTCTGTTCAGAGTACTGAGACACTCTTTCTGAACTGTTCAGATTTCTTCTAAATGCTTAGTAATATTCAGAGAAGAGAAACAGCTGTAATTAGAATTCCACACTTTAGATTTAAATCTATAAATTCACATCTGCATCATACCCTTGTCAGTTTACATGTACAAAGCACATAACAAAGGGGTAGGATGTATCCAACATCCTACACCTGACAGATGTACATCCCAATCACCTGACATATGATCATATGATTAGCCCTTCAAAAAAGGGTTAGATCTTATGCAGGCAGAAGAACACTGTAAGGGATTATGCTCTCTCAGTCCTTCCCTGAGCATCTGAATACTGGCTGCACATATCACTTGATCCACTAAACTTAAGTTAATGATCCTGGAATGAGTACTCATATTCTAAGCTTAGTAACAGAAAAAAAATTCCTGCCAATTATGGATTCTACCTTGTAAAATGTATCACATGCACTTTTCTAAGCAATGAATTTGTTTATTCGGACACACACACACACTATGTGGGTCATTGTGAAATTTAATTGGAGTCCTTCTCACCAAGTAACTGGTAAAACCCCTCATCAGCCATGAATCAAAATTGTCTCCACCCAGACCCCATCCAAATCTTTTCTTCCCCTCTCATCTTAGTTTTACTTCTCTGCTTCCCTCTCACTTCTGCCTCCCAATTCTGATCAGAACTGGAAAGGCTTATTCCTTCCATGAAGATTTTTACATAAATTTAAATCAACTCCCTTTCCCCACGTCTACAGTTACTCAAAGGATTTAACGTAATTTCAGAGCTTCCACTGACACACATCTGCTATTCTAGTCACTGCTAATTCAAGGTTCCTTCTATCCCAGTGTATGTTCCATAAATGGCCTGTTGCCACCTGTTATCTAAGATTATTCTCATCACCACCACTATACCATGATGTCAGGAGTTTACCATGTAACTACTTCAAACCCATTCTTCCTTGACTTAGAATTGTCCTTAGTTTCAGTGACGTGTTGGGTTTCCTGAATAAAATTTCATCAGCCTTATTCTCCATGTAAAACATAACTAAGACCACTTCTAAAGCAGCCCCATATGTACAGTGTGTCTAGTAAGAATTTTCTCTGTCATGGGAAGCATAAAGAAAAAATAGAAAAGCTGGAAAACTCCAACCAAAGTTAGAACACATCTGGCACAGAATTTACCCTGTGTTTACTCACAAAGGATGGATGACTGCTTGCAAATTATTTGGTCTCTGATATGATGCAGAAAACAATGAACAAATTTGAGGAACCCAGCTTAGAAGGTTGATTTACTAATCAGTGGTATTGATATCTGGATTAGTAGATCACCTTTAATAATTATCATGAAGCCAACATCCAAATGTGCTGAAGACTTAGAAATCTTTTCAGAGAATAAAATAGTAATCATTAATAAATACCACTTAATTTCTTTTCCCATAGATCACTTTCACAAAAACCATGCAAAATGAGTCACTTACTCATTTAACAAATATTTACTGGACTCCTACTATGTTCCAATCACTCAGCTAAGACCCAGGTTGCAAAGGTGACACAGACCTTGATGAGGAGAACAGACTGTACCATAAAAGATGTTCATGTGAGTTGCAGAAGAAAGTGAAAAACTTTCAGGGGAGATGGAGAGCTTCTTGAGGAGGCAGCATGAGGATGAGGAAACTACTGCAGAAGTCCAAGCACTGAGTGACTGGAAGCAGAATGAAGCTTGGTGTCCCATCAGCAGTGTGAACCAAGAGTTCATGGTGGCCAACTGGATGTAAAGAAGAAGGGTAGAAAACTCTTGGCCTACCAAGAGGATGTCCCAATGCCAGTGTCCCAGATAGGGCCTATTTGAACAAATTCGGGGGTAGAAGAAATGAGTCCATCCTCATCTTACATATAAGGAAACTGAGTCTCAAATGGCTAAAGATGGAATTAAAGATCACACTAGTGGTTAATGGCTAAGCCAGAGTTCAAGTATATTTTGGCTGCTGACAAATTTATGCTCTTTTCATTGACCTACCTGCTTTGTTACTTCTTTTGTAGGAAAACTCGATGGGTAGCAGTTTAATTTTGTTGGAGAGACAGTAGGGATATTTATGAAAAGCAAACTTAGTTTCCTTTCTGTCCCTGTGCTCGCCAGAAAAGGTACCAAGCCTGTAACTATTTTTCCTCTCCCACCACTTCTTCACCCCTTTTGTGCTGCTTTTTCTATTAGATTCCCTACAGAACACAGAGCCCTGAGAAGGGAAGGCATTAGAAGGCTTTCACAGAGCTCAGGATGATCACCATTATCTGCAAACTACATTTATACACTTGTGTATACTGCCCAATTTTAAAGGCTTGATAAAGTTGGGGGTTTGTGCTGTTCCTTTCATGGCACCCAGAGGCAGATGCAGGTTGTAAACTCAGCACCAAAGACAGCACACATTTGCTGACAGAACTTACTTATGAATTTTACATACTGAATGGATAACTAAATTTAGATTTTAAATCAATTGACTTTTCCAGAAGGCTGGAATTGTTGACTGCATGAAAAAAGAGGTATCCCTTTTTTCACCCATTTAAAAAAAATTGTTATAACCCTTTGTACTTAGCTGGAAGATGGTAATGCACAAATTTTGAACCATGCTACAATTTCTGTATTGAATTTCAAATTTAAATATGACACTAAAGGGTAAAATTGCTCAGAATTATAAAATCTCCCTTCTTCACCTAATATCTATTTGTGTAAATTATATATATTGAACTCCTTTGTTGATTTAGAGAATGTCTCAGGGAGCCTGGGTGGCTCAGTCAGTTGAACGTCCAACTTCAGCTCAGGTCATGATCTCATGATTCATGAGTTCAAGCCCTGCATTGGGCTCTGTACTGACAGCTCTGAGCCTGGAGCTTGCTTTGGATTCTGTGTCTCCCTCTCTCTCTGCCCACCCCCTGTTCACACTCTGTCTCTCTCAAAAACAAGTAAACATCAAAAAAATTAAAAAAAAAAAAGAGGATGTCGAAAAGAGTTAGTTGTACAAAACTTCAAAATTTTACTATTCTCTTAAAGAACTCTTTGAAGTCACTATGGCAACCTCTTAATAAACTAATTATATAGGAATAAATTATTCCATTCATCCCTGTAAATTTTACCACAGTTCACTTATGTCAACACACTGCAAAGATTAATATTTTTACTCACCTAATACTAATACAAATTGTTCATTGAAAATGCACTATACAGAAAATTCCCCAAAGAGAACTACAAAATATTTTATCAAGAAACCGACTCATCTCAAGAAAGTTCTTAATTATTAACAAAAGGAAAGTCTTCTAATACAATAAAAAAAATGGCAGTATAACACTTCCTGGTTCATCTAACTGTAGATGACTCCAAAAGCTAATATGAGGAGTCATCTCAAGATGAAAGACCACAAAACATCACCATCAGACCTAAGAGTGAAAATGTGACTGGTTCTGTATTCATCCATGTTAACTATAATAATTTGTTTATTGTTTTCATTCATTCAACAAATGCTGAGTTTAAACTTACTTTACTAAGTATGTCTCATTCTTCACAAAATACCCAGAATAATGACTTCTGAGTCCATTTGGAATATTTTGCCAAAACTCCATCTTTATTTCTGATATTCACGTAAGAAAATGAACATTAAGTATTTGGACACTGGAGCTGCTTGAACAAGTTGTTTCAAGGAATTGAATAACACCTTTGAAGAATTTATGTCTTCTGGAGAAGAAATAATTATAATAGAAATGCAGATGAGGCATTATAGTTCAGACTACTTCCACTCTCTCCTTGGGTTTAAGGGAAATAATGCTAACTGGATTTGAGGTACAGATCAAACAAAGCAGAGGGTTAAGAACAGTTCTGATAGTGGGCATTCTCCTTTGCTTAGATTCACACAGTGCCCTAGGACAGATCAGGGGATTTTTGATGGAAAAACTGAGCTTTAGAGATCTGAACTGAGATTTGGAGGAAATCCAGGATTTAGAGATTTAAAGATGGAGGAAGAAACAGAAAGTGGTCTGTCAATGTCAGGACACTGAACTTGGGAGTTGAGTATGGAAAGGAGGGCATTGGCAAGACTCTGAGCTTCGAGAGGCTGTGAGGTCTCCGAGAATGGAGACCGACATGAATGAGAACTATAACCATCACCTCATTTCGGGGGCTTCAAAGCCCAGTGTAAACCCCGTGTTTGTTCCTGACAGCCTAACTTCTTGTGTGTGTTTTTTTTTTCTGGGAGAGAGATACTAACATGAACAAGAGCATATTTTTCCACAAAAGCATGTGTCAATCTGGCAACTGATGTGGAAACTAAACTGGGAAGCCTTCAAAATTAGTGTTTATAAAACTCTGATCCCTGGACTAGGTAACAAAAACTGGAAAAATGTTGATAGTAACAGATCTCTTTATCCTCGGTACACAAACTCACCCGACCAAGGATCAGTCATTTAAAATCACGCAGCTGTTATGGGAGAAATGCTGCTCAGTATACAGATTTCCCAGTAACATATTCTCAGAGAAAGGAAGAATTGCTTGTGATGTTCAATTAGTTGGGACCCAAAGTCTAGGCTTACTTCCAGAGAGGCCCAATCCTGAATCAACCAATTATTACTAAATGTGATATAGAGGGTATTGTGAACAAGAGTTAATCAACAGCATGTTACATTTTTGCCACACTCCTAAAATGCAACTGGGAATTAACCCATTAGCTATACAACACACTACTCCACATTTTTTTTTATTTTTTTTTAACATTTATTTATTTTTGAGACAGAGAGAGACAGAGCATGAACAGGGGAGGGTCAGAGAGAGGGAGACACAGAATGCGAAACAGGCTCCAGGCTCTGAGCTGTCAGCACAGAGCCCGACGCGGGGCTCGAACTCACAGCCCTCACGGACCGCGAGATCATGACCTGAGCTGAAGTCGGCCGCTTAACCGACTGAGCCACCCAGGCGCCCCTCCACATTTTTTTAAAGCATGTAGCTATGAGTACTAACCATTAATTCCAAACCAAAAAACTGAAGGGAGTGATGATTTGTTCAGTGTGCAGCCAAACTAAGAGACTCAAGAGAGGAAGCCTAACAGTCACTGCCCAGATCATGGTAATAACAAAATGTCCAAGTCCCAATATAATGCCTGAATGCAATGCTAGGAGTTGAAATATGTAACTAACCACTATTGCATATCATGGTTCTGAAGCTAAGCACCCGGTGCTGGAAAGCTGTCCCCTAATGGTGGAACAAGTAACAATAATGCCCATGTATAAAGTACAGAGCAACATGGTACAGGACAAAGTTAAGACAGCCCATCTAAATACTATATCAATAACAGAACTTGTAGGGTAAGCTTGCTCTCTATCTCAGCCCACTTGACAGGTGTTAACTTGGATTTGAAAATAACTACTCCAAATCCCTTTGAGTTCCTTTTCCAGGATGCCTTTTATGAAAGGATGATTTTTACCAAAGACCAGAAAGGTGCTTCTGAGGAATTATGTACCACAGGAAGAAACAATATCAGACTGTTTAGTGACTGATTTAACAGGACTACAGGATCAGGAGGGGAGATGGGATGTTTTCCATGAAGTGGAAATGGATATCCACTCTGGAAATTATCTTGAAGGAAGAAAGGAGATCATCCCAGTAAGAAACTGGGATTGGGTTTGAAGAGGGTAGTAATTTTAAGGTGTAAGCTAGAGTGATAGGTTAGGATGGGCAGTCAGTCACTGAATAACAGCTATGGCCAAAGGAGCTGCCATCTCAGTAGGACATACTACAGTCAAGGATGTAGTCGGGCAGCAAAACAAAGACCAGAGCAGATTAGCTAAAGGAACTTTTTTTTTTTTTGCAAGTATATGTGAAGCTATACCTAAGTAAACTCTCAGAAATAAGATCAGTGGAATAGAAATGAGACTTCAAAAATAAAGTCATACGTTTATGATCAACTAATTTTTGACAGGGCTGACAATGCCACTCCATAGAGAACAGTGTCTTCAGCAAATGGTGCTAGCATATCTAAATGTTCACACGCCAAAGGATGAAATTAGATTTTATCTCAATATATGAAAGCTAACTCCAAATGAATCAAGAACCTAATTTTTAAAACTAAAATTATAAAATTCTTAGAAGAAAACAAGAAAGTAAATCTTGGATTTAACTTTGACTTGATCAAAATTAAAATGTTCATACTACAAAGAACAGCATCAAAAAGAGTGAAAAGACAACCCACAGAATGGGAGAAAATATTTGTAAATCACGTATGTGACAAGGGACTTATATCTAGAATATATAAAGAAATCCCACAACTAAATAAAAAATAAAAATAAAAAAATATGAATAGACATTTCTACAAGGAATATATACAAATGGCCCGTAAGCACAGAAAAGGTTTTTGGTATCATTTAGTCATCAGAAAATGCAAATAAAAACTACAATGAGATACCACTTCACACCCACGAAAATGGCTAGCATAAAAAGTTTCAGATAACAAATATCAATGAGGAAGTTGAGAAACTGGAACCTTCATACACAGCTTGTGGCCACGTAAAATGGTCCAGCTGCTTTAGGAAACAAGTGCCAGCTCCGCCCAAAGTTACCATATGATCTGGCAATTCCACTTCTAGGTATATACCAAAGAGACATGAAAATATCTGTCTTCACGAAAACACAAATTTGTGTATTGTACACAAATGTGTACAGCAACATTATTCTTGAAAATAACCAAAAGGTGGAAACAAACCAAATGTCCATCATTTGAAGAATGGATAAACCAAATGTGGTATATTCATACAATATAACATTATTCATTCATAAAAAGAAAAGACACATACTACAATTCAGATGTACCATGAAAGCATTATGCTAAGTGAAAGAAGTCAGTCACAAAACACCATCGATTATATGAGTTGGTTCACATGAAAGTCCAGACTAGGCTAATTCATAGAGATAGAAAGTATATTAGTGGGTTTTTTATGGCTGTGAGGAAGATGGCACATAGGGAGTGATAGCTGAAGCGCAGGGTTTCTTTTGGGATGATAAAAATGTTCTCAAATTGACTGTGGTGATGGTTACTTTCATCTGTGAATATATTAAAAACCACTGTACACTTTAATTAGGTGAATTTTAGGGGCACCTGGGTGGTTCAGTCGGTTAAGCATCTGACTTCGGCTCAGGTCATGATCTCGCAGTCTGTGAGTTCAAGCCCTGCATCGGGCTCTGTGCTGACAGCTCAGAGCCTGGAGCCTGTTTCAGATTCTGTGTCTCCCTCTCTCTCTGACCCCTCCCCCATTCATGCTGTCTCAAAAATAAACGTTAAAAAAATTTTTTTAATTAGGTAAATTTTAGGGTATGTGGTATATCTCAATAAAAGTGTTTTTAAAAGAAAAAAAGGATAGGGCAATACTTTGGTGGCTAACTTTTGAAAGTAGAGACTTGAATTACAAATGTTTAAGTGTAACAATTAAGTTTGGTGGGTATCAATATTCGTATTTTAGGAGTGCCTGGGTGGCTTAGTCACTTGAGCATCCAACTTCAGCTCAAGTCATGATCTCATGTTCATAGGTTTGAGCCCTGTGTCAGGCTCTGTGCTGACAGCTCAGAGCCTGGAGCCTGCTTTGGATTCTGTGTCTTCCTCTCTCTCTCTCTGCCCCTCCCCTGCTCACACGCTGGCTCTCTCAGTCTCTCAAAAAACTAAAATAAAATGTTAACAAAATTTTAAATAAAATATATTCATATTTTATTTTTTCAGATAGGAGGTGAGCACACCTTTGTTCTATTCTTCCCATCCTTTTTTGTATGACTGAAATATATATGATTCTGGGTATAATAGAGTATGTTTACTTTGTCTTTTCCACTGAATCATGCTTTAAACCACTACAAAATGTATAAGGCAGCTTTTGAGAACTCTAAAAGGTGAATAAAACAATCAAAATCCTATCCAGTTATTTTGTGGATATCTACAATTTGATAATAAAGTTTATATGGAGAGGTGAAAGACCCAGATAGCCAACACAATACTGAAGAACAACAAAATTGGAGGACGATGCCACCTGTCTTAGAAGTTTTAATAAAGCTACAGTAATCAAAACAATGGGGTACTGGCAAAGGAATAAACAAATGGATGGATGGAACAGACTAGAGACCCCAGAAATAGGCCCCCATAAATACAGTCAACAGCTACTTGACAAAGGAGCAAAGGCAATACAGTGGCTCTAAGATAGTCTTTTCAACAAATGGTGCTGGAACAACTGGACATCCACATGCAAAAAAATTAGTCTAGGCACAGATTTTACACCCTTCACAAAAATTAACTGAAAATGGATTATGGACTTCAATGTAAGACATAAAGCTATAAAATTCCTTGAAGACAACAGGGAAAAACTTACATGACTGGGGGTATAGCAACAACTTTTAGGTACACCAAAGCCATGATCCATAAAAGACATCACTGACAAGCTAGATTTCATTAAAATTAAAAACTGTTATTCTATGAAAGTCAGCGAGAAGAGATAATGAGAAGACAAGCCACAGATTGGGAAAAAATATTTACAAAACACTAATCTGATAAAGGTTTGCTATTCAAAAAACTTAAAACGAAGAAAACAAGGAACGTAATTTAAAAATGGGTCAAAGACCTTAACAGATATCTTATCAAAGAAGATATTCAGAGGGCAAATAGGCCTATGAAAAGATTTTCCACATAATATGTGATTAGGGAAATGCAAATTAAAGCAAGAAACCACTACTTACGTATTAGAATGGCAAAAATCCACATACTGACAACACCAAATGCTGGTGAGAATATGGAGCATCAAGAACTCTCAAGCACTGTTGGTAGGAATGTAAAATGATGCGGCTACTTTGGAGGACAGTTTGGTGGTTTCTTACAAAACTAAACATATGCTTTCCACATAAGCTAGCAATTGTGCTCCTTGGCATTTACCCAAACAAGTTAAAATTTGTGTCCACACAAAAACGCAGACAGGGATGGTTATGGCACCTTTATTCTGAATACTTGAAAGTAACCAAAATATTCTTCAGTAGGTGAATGGGTAAATAACCTGTGGTACATCCAGTAAATGGAATATTATTTAGCACTGAAAAGAAAATAAACTATCAAACCATATAAAGACACAAAGGAATCCTGAATGCAAATTACTAAGTGAAAGAAACCAGTCTTAAAAGCTACACACTGTATGACTCCAGAATTACATGACATTCTGAAAAATACAAGACTATGGAAACAGTAAAAAATACCAGTTGTCGTCAGGGGATGAGTAGAGAATGAATAAATGAGGCACAGTGGATTTTTAAGACAATGAAAATACTCTGTATGATAACATAATGATGGATACATGTCCTATAAATCTGTCCAAATGTGTATAATGTACAACACCAGGAGTGAACCCTAAGATAAACTATGGACTTTGGGAGATTTTGATGTGTCTATGTGTATTTATCAATTTTAATAAATGTACCATTCTAGTGAGTGATGTTAATAATGGGGAAGGCCATGAATGTGTGTGTGTGTGTGTGTGTGTGTGTGTGTGTGTGTGTGTGTGTGTGTGGCAAGAAGCATATGGGAAATCTCTGTACCCTTCTATCAACTTTGTAGTGAATCTAAAACTGCTCTAAAAAAGTCTTTTTATAAAAGTAAATAATAGCAGGCAGATCGAAACAGGACACCAAAATTTGAAGTATGAATAAACTGATACTGAGTTTACCAATTTTCCCTCCAGGATCCCCCAGCCTGAATTTAAAAGCACCCAAACCCCAAAAGTGAGCATGGGCACAGAAGAAACCGCTCCTGAAGCCCTCTAGCTCTGCCTAGAGGAAGGAGAAAGAGAGCATGGAGGAACTTCCCCCCCCCCCAATCTTCCTACCCTCTGGTCCCTAGGCAATCCTATAAGAGTAGCAGCACTGACAGTGGCAGAAGCAGAGGCATACCAGTGCCTAAAACTCTGAAGCAAGGGAATGTTCCAATCTGATCAGAGGGGCTGTGGCCCCCCAGGGGATGGAGTAAATCTCCTTCTATATGGTCGACTATGGCACATAAAGCCCCAGCTTTCTGTCTAGATATTGCAAAGGACTAGGCCAGGTTAGAAAGTACAAGAGAGATCATGGAACAGAAGAGAGCAGGTTAATGATGGCATAAAATCACCATGTTGATTCATGGACCCAATCTTGATCAGTAGATGTGTGGATCCCATCCTTAAAAGCACTCCAAGCCTTGGGGCACCTGGGTGGCTCAGTCAGTTGGGTGTCCAGCTTCAGCTCAGGTCATGATCTTATAGTTTGTGAGTCCAAGCCTCATGTCGGGCTCTGTGCTGACAGCTCAGAGCCTGGAGCCTGCTTCGGATTCTGTCTCCCTCTCTTACTCTACCCCTCCCCCACTCATGCTCTGTCTCTGTCTCTCAAAACTAAACAAATACTTAAAAAAAAAAACAACAAAACAAAAAAACACTCCAAGTCTTTAAGAAGTGACCTAAGTGATAGCCCACCACATTGCTCCAATACTGGCTACTAGGTGGTATCCACATGGGACAGATCAGACTAGCATGGCAAAGGATTTAAAAACAGAATTACCATTAAAACTACAAAGAATATTTGTCTGAAATCAACTAGGTCAACTGCATGCTGACACAAAAACAATGTTTTTTTTTTAACGTTTGTTTATTTTTGAGAGAGCACAAGCACGGATGGAGCAGAGAGAGAGGGAGACAAAGAATCCAAAAGAGGCTCCATGCTCTGAGCTGTCAGCACAGAGCCTGACTGGGGGTGCTGGGGGCTCAAACTCACCAACTGTGAGATCATGACCCTGAGCTGAAGTGAGACACTTAACCGACTGAGCCACCCAGGTGCCCCCAAAACAAATGTTTTTTTATGTGATTTAAATAAGAAGCAGAGTCTCAACACATATCAAAATGTCCTGGGTACAATCCAAATTTACTTGGTATATGAAGAACCAGGAGAATCTCAACTTACATGGGAAAAAGACAATCAACATATGCCATCATTGGGATGCCAAGTATGTTGTAAATATATGGCAAAGACTATAAGGCAGCAATTATAAAAATATTTCCAAAAGGACAAAAACTCAAAATGGATGAAAAGATATACAGTCTCATAACAAAATGTATACATGAGAACCAAATGGAACTGAAAAATTGAAAAAAAGGAGTAAAATTTCTTAAGTGACTAGATGGGTTTAATAGCATAATGATAACCAAGTAAGGAATCGTTGAGCTTGATGACTGGACAACAGAAATTATCCAATCTGGACAGTGGACAGAAGATTGAAAATTAACACAGCTTCAGGGATTGAAAAACAATACCAACAGGATTAACACCCAGCAACCCCCCAAAAAAGAAACCCAAAGAAATTTTCACTCAGAAAAATCAAAATTAACTGACAACAAATAAACACAAATAAAAAACAGTGAACACCAAGAAAAATTATGTATTATCTATGGGGAGCAACAAATTGAATGGCTACAGACTTCTCAGCAGAAATAATGGAGGCCAGAAAGAAGAACATTATTAAAGTTAACAAAAATAACTGCCAACCAATATTTTGATATCTTTGATATATATTTTGATAGCATACCACCTATTAAGATTATTCAATAAAGCTACACTCATCAAGACAGTATGATTGATACTGGTAAAAGGACAGACATAGCTCAATGAAATAGAAGCTAATTGACTTTTAATAGTTACAAAGGAAATTCAATTAAGAAAGGATAGTCTTCTCAAATTGTCCCAACATGACTGGTTGATAATCCATATGCAAAAAAACAAACTTTGAACTAAATATTACCCCTTATAGAAAAATTAAAATCAAAATGGATCATAGATATAAGTATAGAACACACAACTGTAAAACTTTTAGGAAATATGGGGAAAATCTTGACCTGAGTTAGGAAAAGAGATTATAGACAGGATACCAAAAGCACAGAAACAAATTTCACTTCAAAATTTAAAACTCTTGCTATTAAAATGACCATTAAGGAAATAAAAGATACACACCAATGAAACATTTCTGTAAATTACATATTCAATGAAAGCTCTGTACCTTGACACATAAAAAACTCAGAGATCAACAGTAAAAAAATAAAAAATAAAAAATAATAATTTAAAAATGGAAAGGGGTGACTGGCTGGCTCAGTCAGCGGAACATGTGACTCTTGACCTTGGGGTTGTGAGTTTGAGCCCCATGTTGGGAGTAGAGATCACTTAAAAATAAAATGTTTAAAAAAATAAAAGTAAATAAAAATGGACAAAAGACTTCATGAAAGATTATATATGAAGACCAGCAGCCCATGAAAAAATACTAAACATCACTAACCATTCTGGGAAATGAAATTAAAACCAGGATGCATGACAAAATACCACTATATACTAATTAGAATGGTTAAATGAACAATACTGACTATAACAGTTGCTGACAAGAATACAGAGCAGCTGGAACCCCCGTCTGTTACCTGAGGAAATTAAAAATGCTTTGGAAAACAGTTTAGTAGTTTCTTACAAAGTTAAATATACATCTACATAAGACTCAGCAGTTTACTCCTACTTATTTACCACAGAAAAATGAAAACTTATGTTCACACTAAAAGCTGCACATGAATGTTTATAACAACTTTGGTCATGATCACCAAAAAATTAAAATAAACACATATTTTCAATGGTCAAGTGGATAAATATAGTGTGTCAAGCCCATACAATGCCACACTATTCAGCAAGGAAAAGGCATAAACTATGGATACACACAGTAGTATGGATGAACCCTAAAGGCATTACGCTGAATGAAAGAACCCAGTTTCAAAATTTGCGTATTACAGGATTCTGTATATATAACATTCTAGAAAAAGAACTTCATATAGAGAACAGATCAGTGGTTGCCAGGGACAAGGCGTGAAAGGTGTGTTTGACTACAATGGCACAGCATGAGAGTGTCTTGGAGACGACAGAAGTTTTCTGTACCACAAATGCAGTGAGATTTATATACGTCTACACATGTACTAGAACTGTATATAGAACTGTATACAGAACCCAAAAAAGTCAGTTTCACTGAATGTTCACTTAAAAAATAAAATTTACACATATTCAGACAGGTCTCCAAGGGGCTAAAAGCCTAATGGAGTGAGGAAGACAACAGATTTCACCTCCAGACACAGTCTGATGTCAACTCCTCAACCCTTTGGGTTAGAAGCAGGTCTCATTCAGCTTTGAATTTTCTCAGGCTCTGGCATTATTCTCAGTAAATATTAATGGTGAACTAAATAGCTGACAAATGCCACATGTTGCAGCCAGGCAAATGGCTCATTGGCACAGAATCTACCACATTTAACCCACTGGTGTCTTATCACTAGTGGAGATTTAATGTTAAGAGGAAGAAAAGTAGGATCCGTATCTCCCTTCTTGGAATCAAAGATCACTGTGAATGTGAGCAAGAGTATCCCATGTTCATTTAGGGATGAGAGAGGAGTAGATTAAGAGATAGCACCTGTGAATCCACAAAAACTGTATACTGGATGAAATCAATGAGGAATGAAGATAGGGATGTTGAGGCATCTGACTCTGAGTCCACTTTTATGGACACCTTGGCCAGGATCTCCCACAAATTCCAGTGAGGGGAAAAAAGTGGCCCACTGGCCCTTGTAGCATAATCCTACCTCTGAGCACAATCCATTCTTTCAAAAGCAAGAATGTCTCCCAAGTCCAAGAATATACTTCAACGATCATGTTCTCATTTTATAACTAAAGACACTCCTTTCCCTTCTAATAAGAATCTGCTAGAATAATTTAGCTTGCTGAGTTCTTTAGTTTTGTGGTCATAAACACAGTGGAACAAAAAACACCAAGTTTTGTACTGTGGGAAAATAAAACTTTGACCTTATTTTGTAAACATGTGTGGTGAGACCTGGCTCATAAAAAAAGAAAATGAATAAGAAACACCCTGCCTTCAAGGGCTTAGCAAAGGAAAAATAATTGTGGTCAGTCTTGAGTGTTTAAGTGCCTTGAGAGAGAATTACTGCAGGGGAGGTAACAACTGGAGGAGGTTGGTGAGTTAAGGTGGGATCACAAAAAGCTTTATTGCAGATAATCTCTTCTGGCCTTTCTTTTGTTCTAACAATGGCCACTTGCAGAGTATTCTCAAATCCTTCAGGCACAGAGCAAATAAGGACTTTTAGTGTCTAGTCAAACTATATTTTTGTCTTTCAGAAGACAGTTAAATAATACTGCCTATGGCTCTTCAATCACTTTTTCCAGAGGAAGTACACAACTCCCTTCCTTTCCAGTGAGACCTCTTAGAACAAAGATGGATGTTTGGGATCAGGGTTAAGTGATCTCAGGCTAAGTACTTCCAATACTGTTCTAGGACACTGTGTGAATCAAAAAAAAACAAAAACAAAAATAAAAAACAACACAAAAAAACTACCACCCGCCGTCTGAATTATATTGCTAACCTCTATTTTCTTCTCTCTCTTCTCACATTCAGTCACGTTATTTCCCTTACAAATGTATCAAGAAGCTATTTATATCAAAGCCTAAGACAGAAAGGTCATTCTAACTTTTAGAGTTTTCATTACGTAAAAATAATTAAGTTTTTCATTATAGAATAAGAAAACTGCAAGCTAGGCTATATGCTACCTTCTAATCCCAAGGAAAAGCATTCCGTAATTTCATTTTAGTATCAACTGCTGGAAAAGAAACTTTGGAGACTCTCCCAAAGCTGAGTTATTTTGGGATGTGAACCAGTGATTTTCTGTTTCTCTCCAAATATATATGTTTGTATTTATCAATTTGGTAACATTTTTTCATCACTATTCCCATCTCAAAGTTAATCACTCAAATGTTCTTCTTCATCACTTGCATCTTTATATAATATTTAAGATCACAAGCACATTTTGTTGCATTCCCACTAAGGTCAGGCATTTCCTCATATCCATTTTATCAATAGAAAACAAAGACTCAGAGAGATGAAGTCACTTACGCTAGTAATATAGTACAGATCTGATAAGAATTCAGCTTTATCTGACTCAAAGACACTTATTCAACTTAATATTTGAATAGGACTTTTTTTTTAATGTTATTTATTTATTTTTGCGACAGAGAGAGACAGAGCATGAGCAGGGGAGGGGCAGAGAGAGAGGGAGACACAGAATCAGAAGCAGGCTCCAGGCTCTGAGCTGTCAGCACAGAGCCTGATGCAGGCTCGAACCCACAGACTGTGAGATCATGACCTGAGCCGAAGTCGGACGCTTAACCGACTGAGCCACCCAAGCGCCCCAGAATAGGACTTTTCTTACTATCTCACAATTTTGCTAAAGATCCCACATTGAAGGTAACAGTCCATTAAGTGTATTTTAAGGAAGAACTGATAAACACATTTCTACAGGACTAATAACATTCTGCAGAGACCATCACCTCATCAACCACCTACAACCGATAGAGAGAAGGCCAATTGGAAAAGAGAATTACTATGTGGGTACCACCAGAGGCAAGACAAATATAGAGCAAGGAAGAGAGACACAGGTCATCTCTGCCAGAATTTGCCTTGCCCATGTCAGGGAATACTCATCTCACAAAGAACCAGCCACAAAGGACTTTGTTCAGCCAGTATCAGCCAAGACAGAATCTTAACGGAAGGACTAGAGAAAAAAATAAAACATTTTGCTGCTTATCAAATCTCCTCTCCTCTCCAAGTACTAGAATGGGAAGTAGAGAAAAGAGACGAAAACTGAAGACCATGACTATGCCATCTTTCCTCCCTTCCATACTCCTTTTTCTAGGAATGACTATGGCCCAAGATTGGTAGGGAGGACATAAACTAGAAATTAGATATGAGACTCAAGTTTGTATTTAGACTTGGGAAGAATTTAATGCTTCAAACCAAGTGACAGTTGCCAAGAGACCATTCTTACAATTAAAAGAGTCAAAACTATAGCATTTGTCTGAAGTATCCTCAGAGAGGCAAAATATGGTGGAGGGGGGATAGGATATGTCCAATTTGATTCCCCCAATGAGTACATTTTAAAATATGAAGCAATATTTGACAAACTGATACTGATTAGAGCTAAAGGAAACCATCTAAAGTAGTATTAAGGTACTAAAGAAATAGAATAATGTAATAGAGTTATTGTTTTAAAGATACATGAGGGGAGGAGTTAAGATTTCATAGTAGGAAGGGGCTCCTGGGTTTGTCTCCTCCTCTGATCCCTGAAGCTAGATCAATATCAAATTATTTTGAGCACCTAGGAAATCAATTTGAGGATTAAGAGAACAACCTGCATAATTTGAGGGAAAACACATGATAGGTACACGTGCAGAGAGGGGAACTGGGGGAGAGAAATGCCTCAGTGCTACAGAGGGGTGGGAGCCCTTTTCACAGAGAGGAGAGAGGGGTGGGGTGAGAGTAGTTGGGTTTGGTAAGAAAAGCACTCCCCCCCAAATCACTGACGGGGTAATTATAATGAACTGAATATGGCAAGTTTCTGCAAACAGTGGAGTTGAAATTCTGAGTTTTTGGAAGTGCCATATGCTGTATTAGACCTGGGAGGGTAGCAGTGCTTCTGGGGAGAAGGAAGGGAAGCCTGAGAGCAGACAGTGTGGTATGGGGATCCCTGGCGTGGCTCTAGGAGATAACATTCCTTTTCCTGGAGTAGATTTGGAGGAGGGTATATTGCCTCTCCAAGGACAAAAGACCCAGCTGGCGCCTTTGAGCGGCCATTCAACAGCAGGGTACAGAGGCACCAGCAAAGGGCAGATAACCTGGTCGCAGCTTTTCACCTGTAAACTCCAGGTACCTGTGCAGCTATGCAGTGGCTTTTCTAGGACAGCATGGTGCCAGGCACAGCACTGCAAGGCTCTCCTCCAGGAAGGGGGAGCGGGTCCATGCTTTGCCGGGTCCTTTATGATTTGTAGTTTTGAATCCGTTATACACCAGGGATAAAACACAGGAGAGCTCTGGCACCAGGCATATTGCTGGCCCCAGACACAGAAAGCTCAAGGAAGCCTGGAACACAGGAGGGGAGATTGTTCACTTGTCTCTGAGGGCTACCTGAACAGAGGCGGGCACCAACTTCCCTACCCAGGCATTAGAAAGTGGGCCAACACCATCTTCCCCCCGCCCACCAAGTCAGACTTCAACAAGCAACACAGTACCCTCAGTGAAGGCTGGAGCCGCTTACATCAAACCCTGCCCCCCTGCACCCTACAGGGACATCTTTACTAGAGCAGGTCTGATTATGAGTCAGTGCTGCAGACCTCTCCCCAAGACGGCCAGAGCTGCCCCCACCCCCCAAAGTGGCATGCACCCAGTCTACTGATCACAGAGTGCTCCAAAGCATCAGCCTCAGTTCTGGCAGAAATAGGACCAGATTGTTTTGTTTTTTAGGGGTTTTTTGGTATCAGGCTTACAGTTTTTTGGTTTCTTGTTTACTTTTCTCATTTGTTTTGGATGAGGCTTCTTTTTCTTTCCTTTTTTTTTTTTTTTTTTTTTTTTTTTTTTTTTGTCCTTTTTGCTTTTTCTTTGGAATCAGACTTACAGTTTCTTGTCTGGGTTTTTGTTGTTGTTGTTGTCATTGTTCCCTTTCTTTTTCTCTCTTTTTGGATAAGGTTTTTTTTTTTTTTTAAATCAGGTGTATTTTAACAAACAAAGCAAAGCACACCTAGTTAAAGATCCAAACATTCTCCACTGCAAGCAAGTAGAAACTCTGCAGAGGACTGACTTGGGAGAAAGAGCAGCCAAACCACAATAGCAGCATACATACGCATACACCAGAAACACTTCCTGAAGCACCAGGCCCTGTACAGTTCTTAATATGCCATTATACTCAGGAGTAGGAAACACAAAAAGTTTTCATAACATGTAAAAGACAGAAACCGAGACAAAATGACAAGCCCGAGGAATTCTCCCCCATCCCCCTCAAAGAAAGATGAAGAAGAAACCAGAGCCATGGATTTGCTCAAAACAGATATTAATATATCTGAACAATAATTTATAACAACAGTCATAAGAATACTAGCTGGGCTTGAAAAAAGCATAGAAGATACCAGAGAAAGCCTTGCTTCAGAGATCAAAGACCTAAAACCTAGTCAGGCTAAAATTAAAAATGCTATAACTAAAATGCAAAATTGACTGGATGTAATTACAATGAGG
Organism: Felis catus; assembly: GCF_018350175.1. Lineage (NCBI taxonomy): Eukaryota > Metazoa > Chordata > Mammalia > Carnivora > Felidae > Felis > Felis catus. The sequence continues at coordinate 108,618,848 of NC_058373.1, read as the reverse complement.
ATGGAAGAAATCAAAGGATCAAATAGGTGACAGAAAGATAAAATTATGGAAAATAATGAAGCTGAAAAATATAGGGAAAGAAAACTGACAGACCACAACTACAAACTGAGGGGAAATAAGCAATTCTATAAAGTGCAATAATACACATATCATAGGAGTCCAAGAAGAGAAGGGGAAAAGGGACAGAAGGTTTATTTGAACAAATTATAGCTGAGAACTTTCCTAATCTGGAGAAGGAAACAAACATTCAAGTCCATGAGGCACACAGAACACCCCCAAAAATCAATAAAAACAGGTCAACATCAAGACATAGCATAGTGAAACTTGCAAAATACAAAGATAAGGAGAATTCTGAAAGCAGATAGGGACAAAGGTCCTAAATCTACAAGGGTAGACACAAAGTTGGAGCAGACCTGTCCACAGAAACATGGCAGGCCAGAAGGGAGTGGCATGATATATTCAACATGCTAAATAGGAAAAAAAAAATATGCAGCCAAGAATACTTTATCCAGCAAGGCTGTCATTTAGAATAGAAGGAGAGATAAAGAGTTTCTAAAACAAGCAAAAATGAAAGGAGTTGGTGAATACTAACCCAGCTCTGCAAAAATTAGTAAAGGGGACCCTCTGAGCAGGAAAGAGAACAGCAACAAAGACTAGAAAAGAATAGAGACAATCTACAGGAAGAGCAACTTTACAGGTAATACAATGGCACCAAATTCATATCTATTAATAATTACTCTGAATTTAAATGAACTAAATGCTCTAATCAAAAGACATAGGGTATATGAATAAAAAAAGAAAAAAAAACAAGACCCATCGATACACTGTTTACAAAAGACTCATTTAGACCCAGAAACATCTCCAGATTGAAAGTGAGTAGAGAACCATTTATCATGCTGACATCAAAAGAAATCTGGAGTAGCCATACTTATATCAAACTGGATTTTAAATAAAGACTGTAATAAGAGATGAAGGGCAATATATCATAAGAAAGAGGTCTACCCAACAAGAAGATCTAACAATTGTAAATATTTATGCCCCCAACTTGAACAGCCAAATATATAAATCAATTATTAACAAACACATTGATGATAATAGAGTAACAGTGGGGGACTACAACACCCCATTTACAACAATAGACAGATCATCTGAGCATAAGATCAACAAGGAAACAGTGGCTTTGAAGGACACACTGGACCAGATGGACTTAACAATGTATTCAGAAAATTTATCCGAATGCAGAATATACATTCTTTGAGTGCACATGGAACATTCTCCAGAACACATCACATACTGAGCCAAAAATCGGGCCTCAACCAATACAAAAAGGTGAGATCATACCATGCATATTTTCAGACCACTATGAAACTTGAAGTCAACCACAGAAAAAATTTGGAAAGACCACCAATATATGGAGGTTAAAGAACATCCTATTAAAGAATGAATGGGTTAACCAGGAAATTAAAGAATAAATTTTAAAAAACACATGGAAGCAAATGAAAATGAAAGCACAACAATCCAAAACCTTTGCAACGCAGCAAAAGTTGCCATTATAGGGAAGTATATGGCAATTCAGGCCTTACTCAAGAAGGATGAAAAGTCTCAAGTACACAACCTAACCTTACGCCTAAAGCAGCTGGAAAAAGAACAGGAAATAAAGCCCAAAACTAGCATAAGAGGAAAATAATAAAGATTAAAGCAGAAATCAAGGATATAGAAATAAAAAAAGAACAGATCAATGAAACTAAAAGCTGGTTCTTTGAAAGAATTAACAAAATTAATAACCCCCTAGCCAGACTTACAAAAAGAGAAAGGATCCAAATAAATAAAATCACAAATGAAAGAAGAGGGATCACAACCAACACTGCAGAAATACAATTACAAAGCATATTAGGAGCAATCATATGCCAACAAATTGGACAATCTGGGAGAAACGGATAAATTCCTAGAAACATATAAACTACCAAAACAGAAATAGGAAGAAATAGAAAATTTGAACAGACCTATAACCAATGAAGAAATTGAATCAGTAATCAAAAATCTCCTAACAAACAAGTATCTAGGGCCAGATGGCTTTCCAGGGGAATTCTACCAAACATTTAAAGAAGAGTTAATACTAATACGTATTCTTCTCAAACTACTACAAAAAGTAAAAATGGAAGGAAAACATCTAAACTCATTATATGAAGCCAACATTACCCTGATTCCAAAACCAAAGACTCCACTAAAAAAGAAAACTACAAGCCAATATTCCTGATGAACATGGACACAAAGTTTCTCGACAAAATACTAGCAAAAATACCATCCAACAGTACATTAAAAGAATCACTTACCACAATCAAGTCGTGGTTCAGTATTAGTCAATCAATGTGATACACTCCATTTATAAAAGAAAGAATAAGAACCATATGATTATCTCAATAGATACAGAAAAGGCATTTGACAAAATAAAGCATCCTTTCTTGATAAGAACCCTCAAGAAAGTAGGGACCGAAGGAATATACCTCAACATCATAAAGGCCATATACAAAAGACCCACAGCTAGGGATGCCTGGGTGGCCACTGGTTAAGTGACCGACTTCGGCTCAGGTCATGATCTCGCGGTTCATGGGTTCGAGCCCCACATAAGGCTCTGTGCTGAACACTTGCTCAGGGCCTGGAGCCTGCTTCAGAATCTGTGTCTCCTTCTCTCTGCCCCTCCCCCACTTGTGCTCTGTCTCACTCTGTCTCTCAAAAATAAATGTGGATTAAAAAAAAAAAAAAAGCCCCACCTACAGCTAATATCATCTTCAATGGGGAGAAACTGAGAGCTTTTCCCCTAAGGTCAGGAACACAACAGGGATGTCCACTCTTACCACTGCTGCTCAACACAGTACTGTAAGTCCTAGCCTCAGGAACCACATAACAAAAAAAAATAAATAAAAGGCATCCAAATTGATAAGGAAGAAGTCAAACTTTCTCTATTTACAGACAACATGATACTCTATGTGGAAAACCCAAAAAGACTCCACCAAAAAACTTGTAGAACTGACAGCAATTCAGCAAAGTCACAGGATACAGAATCAATGTACAGATATTGGGGGCATTTCTGTACACCAATAAGGAAGCAGCACAAAGAGAAATCAAGGAATCAATCCCATTTATGATTGCACCAAAAACCGTAAGATACCTAGGAATAAACCTAACCAAAGAGGTGAAAGATCTGTATGCTGACAACTATAGACAGCTTATGAAAGAAAATGAAGATGACACAAAGAAATGGAAAAACATCCCATGCTCATGGATTGGAAAAAACAAATTTTGTTAACAATGTTAATACTACCCAAAGCAATCTACATTCAATGCAATCTCTATCAAAACAACACCAGCATTTTTCACAGAGCTAGAACAAACAATCCTAAAATTTGTATGGAACTAAAAAAGATACCAAATAGCTAAAGTAATTTTGAGAAAGAAAAACAAAGTGGGAGGAATCACAATTCCAGACTTCAAGCTGTATTACAAAGCTGTAATCATCAAGAGAGTATGGTACTGGCACAAAAACAGACACATAGATCAATGGAACAGAAGAGAAGACCCAGAAATGGACCCACAACTATATGGTCAACTAATCTTCAACAAAGCAGGAAAGAATGTCCAATAGGGGGGAAAAGCCCCTTCAACATATAGTGCTAGGAAAACTGGACAGCAACATAGAGAAGGAAACTGGAGCGCTTTCTTACACTATACACAAAAATTAATTCAAAATGGATGAAAGACTTATATGTGAGACAGGAAACCATCAAAATCCTAGAGGCGAACACAGGCAGCAACCTCTTTGATGTTGGCCACAGCAACTTCTTACTAGACATGTCTCTGGAGGCAAGGGAAACAAAAGCAAAAATGAACTATTGAGACCTCATCAAGATACGAAGCTTCTGCAAGGTAAACAATCAACAAAACTAAAAAGAAACCAATGGAATGGGAGAATATGTTTGCAAATGACATATCAGGTAAAGGGCTAACATCCAAGATCTATAAAGAACCTATCAAACTCAACACCCAAAAAACAAATATCCCAGCTAAGAAATGGGCCAAACACATGAAGGGATACTTCTTCAAAGACGACATACAAATGTCTGACAGACACATGAAAAAATGCTCAACATCACTTATCAGGGAAATACAATCAAAACCACAATGAGATACCATCTCACACCTGTCAGAATGACTAAAATTAACAACTCAGAAAACAATAGATGTTGGCGAGGATATGGAGAAAGTGTAACCCTCTTGCACTGTTGGTGGGACTGCAAACTGGTGTAGCCACTCTGGAAAACAATATAGAGGTTCCTCAGAAAGTTAAAGATAAAACTACCCTATGACCCAGCAATTATAGTGTTAGACATTTATCCAATGGATATAAACATACTGATTTGAAGGGGCACATGCATCCCAATGTTTACACCAGCACTATCAACAAAAGCCAAATTATGGAAAAAGCCCAAATGTCCCTATGTCCATTGACTGATAAATGGATAAAGAAAAAGTGGTGTGCGCGCGCACACACACACACACACACACACACACACACACACACACAAATGGAATATTACTCAGCCATCAAAAAGAATGAAATCTTGCCATTTGCAATGACATAGATGAAACCTGAGTGTATTATGCTAAGTGAAATAAAACAGAGAAAGAAAAATACCATACGATATCACTCATATGTGGAGTTTAAGAAACAAACCAGATGGGGGCGCCTGGGTGGCGTAGTCAGTTGGGCGTCTGACTTCAGCCAGGTCACCATCTCAAGGTCCGTGAGTTCGAGCCCCTTGTCAGGCTCTGGGCTGATGGCTCAGAGCCTGGAGCCTGTTTCCGATTCTGTGTCTCCCTCTCTCTCTGCCCCTCCCCCGTTCATGCTCTGTCTCTCTCTGTCCTAAAAATAAATAAACGTTGAAAAAAAAATTTTTTAAAAAAGAAACAAACCAGATGAACATAAGAGAAGAGAAGGAAAAAATAAGATAAAAACAGAGAAAGAGGCAAACCATAAGAGAATCTTAAATATAGAAAACTGAGGGTTACAGGGCGCCTGGGTGGCTCATTCACTTGGGCGTCCAACTTCGGCTCAGGTCATGATCTTGCAGTCCGTGAGTTCAAGCCCCGCGTCGGGCTCTGTGCTGACAGCTCAGAGCCTGGAGCCTGCTTTGGATTCTGTGTCTCCCTCTCTCTGACCCTCCCCATTCATGCTCTGTCTCTGTCTCAAAAATAAATAAATGTTAAAAAAAAAAAAAAAAAGAAAACTGAGGGTTGTTGGAGGGTGGGGGTGGGGGGAGATGGGCTAAATGGGTGATGGGCATTAAGGAGGGCACTTGCTGGGATGAGCACTGGGTGTTACATGTAAGTGATAAATCATTAAATTCTACTCCTGAAACCAATACTAGACTGTATTTTAACTAACTTGTATTTAAATACAATCTTGGGGGGAAAAAGATCCATGCGAAAAATAGTGCTTACCTATGGACAGTGCCTTGTAATCTCTGAGGAAGGTAAAGAAGAATTACTTTTCATTTTATATCCTCCCACACTTTTTGAATTTTTAAATATGTGTCTATTTACTATATGTTATATTTATAGTTAAAATATCACTTAAATTATTTCATTTATTTCTAGATATAAGGCAGCGTTTAGAAAGTAAAAAATGAATTTCAGCCAAGCCTCCAGTTATTTTAGGTACTTCTGAAGAATCAGAACAAACATAACTGATACTGTTTGCACAAAACAATTGTGTGTATTTTACTATATTCCTTTTATTATATCACTTAGTCGTTAAGGGAAAAAGGAATCATGGTCTGTTCATGAAAACCCCCTCTGCCTTGGACGGTTTCTAACTGGTACTGCTAACACTACTACAATTTAGGCAGGGTTCTGAAGCAGCCAAAACTGTGTGCTTTCAGCCTTGTTCTACAGCCCTGACTGGGACAAGGGCTGCAGGAAGTAAATTGATTGGTGTGTGCACAGGAAGATCTCATTTGCTGACAAGAGAGTTCTAGGGTAATGCCAGCACTGTCACTGAAACTTATAACACAGATCCTCAAGCTCCAATTATCACTCATTTTCTCCACCTTCTTATCACTTGTGTTTGACAGCTGTTCGGTGACAATGAAAGAAAGGTTTTTCATCTCTAGGTATTATGCTGGTTGGCCAGATTAACCTCTGGAAAGATTTAATTATCTTTGAGAGGGCAGTCCCTCTGACAACATCCCTTTATCTATCTTGTCCAAATTGGTATTTGCTTCAGTGATTCTCATCCTGAGACTTAGCTCCCCTGTCACCACACACTGTGAGTGAGCTTCATCAAACACCAGAGGCTGAGCCTCTTTTCAGGAAACATTAATTCTGTGGCTGCCTATTTCCAGCTTTATCTTGATACACAGAAATGTGCTTGAGGTTGTCTATCAGGATAAACATTAAAATTAGGTCACAGAAAAAAATAGGTTACAAAACTGTGTGTATGGAATAAGCCCTCCAAAGTGAGCATGTGTGTGTATAGCAAAGAAGTACAGAAAAATGCATCAATACTATCAGTGACTATCTGTGTGGTAGGATTGCTGATTCTCTATTTGCTTCATGCTAATAAATTTTCTGATTTCAGTATACATATATTTCTTCTTTAATCACACAAGATAAAAAAGCTATTTTAAATATTTCAATATTATTTCAGAGTTAACGGAATATTTAAAAGATGATTGGGGGTGCCTCCTAACTTGAGAAATAACTCTAAAAACATCCATGTTTTGGAATCGGCAGATATGACACTCTACCTTTTTCTAATTCTGATTCATGTGATTGCTGGAATTGTTCACTTGAAATCAGTCTACCTTTTTTTGGTTTTCTGACTGACTTTCTAGTCAGAAAGGAATGGGAGACTGTGTGGCGTCAATAATTGAATAGCATGCCAACTAGGCCAGGGTTCATTATCACTATACACAAACTGAGTATAAAACAGTGCATAAAACCTTTAAAAGGGCCAGTAGGTAAGGGTTATAATCAAAGCAAACCAAGTTTCCCAGGAGCCCTCAGCTGGAGACAGCAACAAACCCAGGACAGAAAGGAGTGTTTTCTCTAGTACCCACTCCAAATTGCCTATTTGACTACACGCTACAGCCATTCCCTGGTAGTAGAGCATTAGATGAACCCAGAGCTTTCAAAGCAGGCATCTCTTCTCAGCACGTTGCTGGCCATGAAGCTGCCCAGAAGCAGAGGAATGAGAAAAATGATCGCAGAGGTCTCTATTCAATCCTTAGATGCTGACATTTGGAGAAGTCTGGGATCCTTCTACAGCCAATATACTGAAGATTACTGCACCTCTGTAAGACAGTTTATGTTAGAGTTTGTAGAGATCCAAGCAATTATATCGTGTTTCCTTGCCCAAGTTTACAATCTAGAGTGACTGAGGAGCTAAAAAGATGAGAATCAAAATGTCAGCTTTGTTTTTGATAGAATTATCAGAGAACATGGCGTATGTATGGCAATACTGAGTTTCATGACAATGAATCCCCAGATTCGACAGCTCTGCCCATGCAGACATGGGAAGTACTGAAACTGGAAGCCTGTGTTGGAGGCACCACAATAAATCTATAGCATGGAGGAGCACATCAGACTGCTTGCCCCTACGGGCAGACTGATTCCTGGTATGGAACAAGAGAGGGAGGAATGGCCACTTGAACATACCTAGCTCATTTTCTAAAGTTGCCAAACTGCTAATAGAAGTAATATGTGAGGAGGGCTGGGAGAATGGCCAAGTGTGGAAAGAAAATAAATCCCTCTTGATAGAAGCCAGAGCATAGGGGAATACACTGCTCACCTTACCTACACGCTACTCCTCAGTAACATAACTACCTCTAACACTGACAAAGAAAAGGGCTGTCTAGTGAAGAAATTTGACCTCCATGTTCTTATCCTTACAATGGCATCCTGGTCAAATTAGTTATAACCTAGCAAGGTTCATCCTCTTGTAATCATTAGGGAAGTTTTGCCCACACATTCAGATGGCTTGGAAAACAGTCAACTCAATGGACCTCTGGTTTCTTCCAAGTCTGAAAGTTTCTCATTTCTTTCTAAGGTATAACAACCCACTACATATCCTAAGCTATCTTGCAGTTAAAACAAATATGTTGATAGGATTAAAAATGGGCTAAAACATTTCAGAGAAATTGAGAATCATTAACCCATGAGAAAAAAAAAAAAAAAAAACTCTGAAAAGCCAAATGCTGAATCATTTGTAAAAGCTGAAGAATTAAACATTCAAGTAAGAGCAACATTAAGCCATGATTTATAATTTTCTTCTCTGAAAACACAGTGGACCAGAAGATGGCTCAGTAATTTTAACCATATCATGCAATTCACTCATATATCTATTACTCTAGTCATTTATTCACTTTGCAACTTGAGTCATCTGGAACAGAATACAAACAAATCACAAATTAGCTGCCAAATTTGGAGCCCAAGTCTGGATATGTACCAAGTAGAGGTGGTACTGAAGTGTGGATATTACCTACAGCAAAGCTGGAATCTGCCAAATGAATGTATTCAACTATTATGGCCTGGATGCATGTGTCCTCCCACTCCCCACACCAGCCCCCAAAACACATGCTGGAATTTTAACACCCAATGTAATGGTGTTAGTAGATGGGGCCATTGGGAAGTGATTAGGTCATGAGAGTGGAGCCCCCATATGTGGTACTAGTACCTTATAAAAGCTACAGATAGGTCCCTACCCTTTTACCATGTAAGGATACAACAAGATGTTTGTGATTCACAAGAGGCCCCTCACCCAACCATGCTGGCACCTGATCTCAGACTTCCAAGCCTCCAGAACTGTGAGAAATAAAATTAGGTTGTTTATAAGTGGTACATTGTTGTAGCAGCCCAAACAGACTAAGACACCCATTAATACAAGATACACCACAATCCTCAATTGAAGAAGAAATTCATTTCTTCTTAATCTGCTTTGTTTGCCCATACCAATATGTCACAGAGGAAACCACAGATAAACTGAAGCACTAAATCACAAACTGGCCAAACTTTGGGAGAAGAAAATGGACAAAGTTTAGCCTTCAATCATTCACATATTCAACAAGAATTTTTTTAGTCCGCTGTGTATATCAGGCACTTATTGTGTTAAAAATTAGAAGTTACAGGGGTGCCTGGGTGGTTCAGTCATTTAAGTGTCCAACTCCATTTCAGCTCAGGTAATGATCTCACAGTCATTAGATCAAGCCCCACATCAGGCTTCACACCGGGCACAGAGCCTCCTTAAGATTCTCTCTCCCTCTCCCTCTGCCCTTCCCCCACTCACACAAGCACCATGCGCATGCTCTTGCTTTCAAAAACAATTAAAATTTAAAAAAAGAATTAAAAGTTACATATGATTATTTCAATAGATGCAGAAAAAGCATTTGACAAAGTACAACACCCATTCATGACAAAAACTCTCAACAAATAGGTTTAGAGGGAACATGTCTCCACATAATAAAGGCCATATGTGAACCCACTGCTAACAACATACTCAGTGATGAAAAACTTACAGTTTTTCCCCTAAGATTAGGAAAAGACAAGGATATCCAATATCACCACTCTTGTGTAACATAGTACTGAAATTCCTAGCCACAACAATCAGATAAGAAATAAAAGACATCCAAATCAGTAATAAGTAAAACTTTCACAATTTTCAGGTGACATGATACTTTATATAAAAAAACCCTAAAGACTCTACCAAAAAAAACTACTAGAACTGATAAATTCCATAAAGTCACAGGAAACAAAGTAAATGTGTAGAAATCTGTTGCATTTCTATATACTAATAATGAAGTAGAAGGATAAATTAAGAAAACAATCCCATCTACAATTGCACCAATAATAAAATAGCTAGGAATAGACTTAACCAAGGAGTGAAAGACCTGCACTCTGAAAACTATTAAACAGTGATGAAAGAAACTGAAGATGACACAAACAAATGGAAAGATATTCCATGCTCATGGATTGGAAGAAAATATTGTTAAATATTAACAAATTTTTAAATCTAAATAAAATTTAAATATTAAATCTACAGATTTAATGCAATCCCTATCAATATACCAACATCATTTTTCACAGAATCACCCTAGAATTTGTATAGAACCAAAAAAGACCCCAAATAGCCAAAGTAATCTGGAAAAAGAACAAAACTGCAGTTATCACAATCCCAGATATCGAGATATTCTACAAAGCTATAATAATCAAAACAGTATGGTAATGGCACAAAAAATAGACATGCATATCAATAGATCAAAACAGAGAGCCCATAAATAAACCCATGATTATTTAGTCAGTTAATTTAGAACAAAAAAAGACAAAATACGCAATGGGCAAAGAACAGTCTCTTCAACAAATAGTGCTGGGAAAACTGGACAGCTACATGCAAAAGAATAAAACTGGACTACTTTCTTACAGCATACACAACAATGAACTCAAAATGGGTTCAGGATCTGAAACCTGAAACCACAAACATCTCAGAAGAGAGCATAGGCAGTGATTTCTTTGACATCAGCTATAACAACATTTTTCTAGTTATGTCTCCTGAGGTAAGGGAAATAAGAGCAAAAATGAACTATTGGGACTTCATCAAGATAAAAAGCTTCTGCACGTCAAAGGAAACAATCAACAGAACTAAAAGACAATCTACTAAATGGGAGAAGATATTTGCAAATGACATACCTGATAAAGGGTTAATATCCAAGATATATAAAGCACTTACACAATTCAACACCAAAAAACCCCAAATAATCCAATGAACAAAGGGGCAGCAGACATGAATAGACATTTCTCCAAAGAAAACATACAGATTGCCAACAGACACATGAAAAGATGCTCAACATCACTCACCATCAGGGAAATGAAAATCAAAACCACAATCATGTATCACCTCACACCTGTCAAAATGATAAAGCAAAAACACAAGAAACAAGTGCTGGCGAGGATATGGAGAAAAAGGAACCCTCGGGCACTGCTGGTAGGAATGCAAACTGTTAAAGCCACTGTGGAAAACAGTATGGAGGTTCCTCAAAAAATTAAAAATAAAATTACCAGATGATGCAGTAATTCCACTACTGAGTATTTACCCAAAGAAAAAGAAAACACTAATTCAGAATGATACATGCATCCATAAAAAAAAAAAAGGTACATGCACCACTATGTTTATTGCAGCATTGAGTACAAAAGCCAAAAAATGAAAGCAACCCAATGTCCACTGATAGATGAATGGATAAAGAATATTTGAGATACACACACACACCACAGACACACACACACACACACACACACACACACACACACTGAAATACTATTCAACCATAACAAATAATGAAATCTTGCCAATTGCAACAATATGGATGGATCTCCTGGGCATAATGCTAAGTGAAATAAGTCAGCAAAAGACATACCATATAATATCTGTATGGAATTTAAGAAACACAACAAATGATCAAAGAAACAAACAAAAATCAAACTCTTAACTATAAAGAACAAACTGATGGTTACCAGAAAGATGGGTGGGGGAATGGATGAAATAGGTGATGAGGATTAAGAGTGCACTTATCCTGAGGAGCACCAAGTAATATACAGAATTGTTGAATAATACTGTACACCTGAAACTAATATTAACACTGTATGTTCATTACACCGGAATTAAATAAATTTTTGAAAAGAATGAGGGTTTATGGTTGGGTACCCGGGTGGCTCAGTTAAGCGTCTGAATCTTGGTTTTGGCTCAGGTGATAATCTCATGGTTTCATGAGATGGAGCCCCATACTGGGCTCTGCACTGGCAACACAGAGCCTGCTTTGGATTCTCTCTCCCTCTCTCCCTCTATGTCCTCCCCTACTCATGCTGTTTCTGTCTCAATAAACAAAGTTAAAAAAAAAAAAAAGATAGGGGTTATGGTAATAACTAAGACTGAGTTATTTTGGATTTTATTTTGGATTTTCTCCCAAATTAGGCCCTTTCAAAACTGACTGAAACAAAATGAACTATTTTAAGCAGGACCGTGGTTAATAAGGCATGATGAAGTATTCTAAACATAATAATCTGGTCTACTGATGATTCATGACAAGGTTTCCCAGGTCCACAATAAAAATAATAATGATCAAAGTGTATGTGCAAATTTATACATGTGCATGTGCTGGGTAAGATGGCCTTTAAGAATTATTCTTTATTCTAAGCTTAGTACTTCCAACTTCTTTAGTATGAAAAAAGTTTTTATAATGTGTGGTATTAGTAAATGGTTGATTTTCTTTTTTTTTTTTTTAATTTTTTTTTCAACGTTTATTTATTTTTGGGACAGAGGGAGACAGAGCATGAACGGGGGAGGGGCAGAGAGAGAGGGAGACACAGAATCGGAAACAGGCTCCAGGCTCTGAGCCATCAGCCCAGAGCCCGACGCGGGGCTCGAACTCATGGACCGCGAGATCGTGACCTGGCTGAAGTCGGGCGCTTAACCGACTGCGCCACCCAGGCGCCCCTGGTTGATTTTCTTTTGATATCCTTGTTTTGCCAACTAAAAAGCTAGCAACCTTATGTGAGTCCCCAAATTATTTTGGAAATTTTACTTATTCTTGATTACCAAAGGTTTGAGTTATGCTAGAAGGACCGAGGAAAATGTACAGGCTGAGTCAGCAGATGTAATACACCTTGGAAGAAAAGGGGAGCTGTTAAAGCTCAGATTAATAGATGTTGACATAATAGGGAAAACAGGTTGACACAAAGTAAGTGCAATATCATTGAGTCAGCTTTCCCTACTTTGTTGGTTGATTCTCAAGCCTGGGTTAAGACCTAATTATGTCACAGGATCTTTGGAATGTAGGGTTGTTTTCCTTTTTTTTTTTTTTTTTTTTTTTTTTTTCCAGAATGCACTGATCAATAGCAGTCAGCTCTTTCTATCTGGTCTTCACATACGTTTGGGATAGGAGTAAGGAAGAAAGAAGCTGGCAAAATTTAGTAAGAAATACAAAAACCTTGCTCTGAACAGAATAAACCCTCCTTTTTTCAACTCCTGAATGAGACAAAATAAAATTACAGGAAACGAGACACAGACTGTGAACAGCCTAAGTCTAGAACTCCTGTTTTGAAGGTAACAGAGGGTCCATATGACTTTGGGGTGATCTCATCCGAGGTGCCCTGCAGAGGTAAGCACTTTGGACTATGAGTAGTCCTAGCCCTGATAATGTTCTCCACTGAATCTGAGAAGAGAGGGGTAATGGAGGAAAGAGAAGACCAGCAGTGAGTTTGAGGCAGCTGAATCAACCAAAAGTAATACAGTAGTGGATGAATCACAAATGTCTTACACCAAAGACCTTATATGTGTAATACCCTTCTCCCTAAGCCCTCATTTTATGACTCTATGCTCAAGTTCATAAATAATTTGTTTTTCAGGTGTAGTTGTGTCATTTTATTTAGTCCCTTTCCTTTCTTCCCTTCTTACAAGTACATTAGTTGCCATGGGAACTATGATGCTAATTCTAGTGATGGAGTCCAGAGACATCTATCAACAGAGGAAGAGAGATTTATTCTCATGGTTTGAAATACAGACCCCAAGCTGGAAAACTGCAGAAACTGAATAAACCACATGTAACTTCAACCTCACAACTACATCCTGCTTGGACCAGTTCACCACTGAACCAAGTTAATAAAATTCTAACAGTAAAATCAAACAGGCAGAGATTTCTAATGTTATTCTTCACTGGAGCTTTTTACATAAACTAATCCATCAAGGAAAGTGGTTCCCATAAAAGCATCTGACTGAAGGATTTATGTTTCTTTATCTCTCAAGTGCCAGCCAAAGTCAAGTTCTTACAAACCACAGCCCTCTTTTGTATGGGTACCAATGTTATACTTTGCCTTCTGCTAAATGTTATCTAATTAAAGCCCTTAAGCCTTTCAAACTTTCTCAACAAGAAAGAGGAAGTTTCTACAATTAACCTATCAAAAGCAGAGAAGTCTAGCACACTTAAGGCCCAGTCCCTCCAGTGGTAGACCGTTGCCATGCCTCTCCCTCCAACCTTTCCCTTGGCCATGAGCTCAATGACTTCACCATGAGCACCAGCACACCACCACTAGCCCAACCCAGACATTTAATTCCTGGCTCTCTCATCCAAGATCACTAAATATTTCCTCAATACAACATGAAAACAGAATTCATGTTGAGAAGTTCCTTTATAACCCAAAGTATTCCAAAAGTCATAAAACTCCATTCAATTCTTTTCTCTGTTGAGGTTTTACATTGAAGATAATAGTGTTTAACTATCTAGGAAATGTCTGTCCTGCTCCTTAAGCAGTACTCTCCATATCCCGTGGATTTAGACTTTGAAGGGGCTAAATATGAACCTCAGGGTTGTAGGATCAGGTTAAAATGTTCCAGAGACTTCTCATCCATAAGTTGGTTGGGAGGCATCAACCCTATTTATGTGTACCCACTAGAAAAAAGTATACTCAACAGCAGTTAAAGCTCATTCAATAAGGGGACTACACCAAGATGTGATAAGATTTAACAAGAAGGGGTAGCACATAAAACAAGCAACACTGAGGAGTCCTTTAGATCTGAAGGTGCCACTGGACTACAGCAAGAAGTTGTAGAAAAGCCGTTTGAGAGGAGGTATGGCATTTCACAGACTGCAGTCCAGCCAAAACGGAAGCAGGGAATAAACACTGTAGCTTCTCCCTCACCCTCTGCCTTCTGATTGCCTCTCTGTGCCTCCCTCTGGCTGAATCTAACCAGAAAAGACATGGGAGCCCAGGGATCCATGGAGATCAGCCTTCTCAAACAAAAATCAGCATGATGAAGGGTGAAGCCAAGTCTATATGGGCAAACAGAATATGCAGCCAATAGGCTTGTTTATAGACTTGTAAAGGAGTCAGGGCCTACCAAGAGATAGGAGCCTCACATGTGCTAATACAAATCTCAGGAGTTTGCAGCATCTACCTTGCTATTGAAAGAGGAATGACACACAAACTGGAAAACATTAATAGGCATACAATGTACTTACCACCAAGACAGGTCCTGGGAAAATAAAAGTCACACTACATCTTGAAAGTGTGACTTCTCCCAAATTTTGATTTGCATAGACTAAGAACTCAGACTCTCAGAAATCATCATCACCATAACTTTGATAGCCAACATTCATTGGACACACCATGTGCCAAACACCATTCAAAACACTACCCAAATTAACTTGCTTAAATCTTGCAACAACTCTGCAAGACAGGTAGTATTGTCCCCATTTTCTAGATGGTGAAAATTGAATGACTAACAAATAGAGAAGCTACACACCAAGTCAGTGGTGATACCAGGATCTGAACCCAAAATGTGTAACCGCAGAGTGTGCACTTTTTTTGGGGGGGGGGGAGACAAAGAGGGAGAGGGAGAGGGAGAGGGAGAGGGAGAGGGAGAGAGGGAGAGAGGGAGAGAGGGAGAGAGGGAGAGAGGGAGAGAGGGAGAGAGGGAGAGGGAGAGGGAGAGGGGGAGAGGGAGAGGGAGAGGGAGAGGGAGGGAGGGGGAGGGAGAGGGAGGGAGGGGGAGGGGGAGGGGGAGGGAGGGAGGGGGAGGGGGGGGAGGGGGAGAATATGAATCTCAAGCAGGCTCGATGCCCAGCACAGAGCCTGACACAGGGCTCAATCTCATGACCCAGACACTTAGCTGATGGAACCACCCAAGTGCCCCGAGCCTGCACTCTTAAACCCTACACTTAATGGTCTCTCATGACCCTATTTTTAATACAGTTATGCTATTTATTATTTCCATGTTACTGGCATCTAAAATCCTATCTGAACAAGGATCAAAGTACTTACACATTACAGAATTTCACAACAGAAATGGTCAGTAGCAACTCACCCTTATTAGGGAAATACGCACAGATGGATATATGGTATAACTCACCTGAGGCAAGAATGCTTTGTGGTGTCAATGTGAGGAGAAGAACTCATATCCTAATGGTTTGTCCACAGCTCTTTCAATTTCATTATAGCTACTCTGATATGCAAAGGAGTTGTATCAAGCACTATGAGGGATCAAAGAAGAAATCAGGCAAGAACCTACCATCCTAGGAGTGACTGAAGGGAGAGAAGATAGGTGTTGCCATTATAATCTAAATGCTCTTGCTCAAAACTGTGATTGTCCATAAAATGTTATGGAGTTTAGAGAAGCAATGGTTTTCTTTCAGAGGACTGTCTGGTAGGGTTTGGTAAAAGAGATGACTTCTGGGTTAGGTTTTTCAGAAAAAGTAATATGAGGAAATTAATTTCTAGCCCATAGAATTTATCCAGGATTGCCAAGGATCCAATTCAGAAGCAAAACTGCCACTCTAGAAACCTGAGAAACTTTGATGTTTGCAGTTTTGTGGGGCATGGAATCTGTAGATGCTAACGCACTAAGAGATTCAAGATTCTTCAAGAATTCTTTACGATTAAAGATTCTTTACTGTCATCACCCATGTAGATGCCATCATTCTGGACTTGAGTAGTGGTAGAAATCAGGATTTCAAATAATGGGAAGGCTTATGGGCATCAATGAGAAGAGTAATCGCAGAATGCTAAGAGTACTGTTTTCACTGCTGGACTCAAATTGCAGTTTTTGTGCCCAATAAACTAAGAAAATGTAATACCTTTCCAGATTAAACCAAACTTTCAGAAAGAGCAGAGGTAGCTTTTTCACCTGGAAGAATGTGCTCTAGCCTTTGTGATTGACACAAAGGCCCTAAGAGTAGTGACAGTCCCCCTTTGTTCTTGCTCTATTAGGCAAGGAAGTCAGGTAAAGGGTGTTCAAGCTCTAAGTATTCCTATTTTTTCTTATATTGTCTCCAGACAAGGTAAGCACACTCACCACTCCTGCCACCTTCTCTCCCTACCTCAATGTCCTCCTCTGAAATTCAAATGAGTTACCTGGAAGGTAAATGGGTCCTCCATGAATCCTTGTAAGGTTCAGTTTCCAGATCTACATATATTTTCAGTATAGCCCATAATGTGGCTCATAGCCAGTGCAGAGTAAAGGTTTAATTTAATATGGTTTAATTACATTGAGGGAAAGAGAGTAGAGGACTAATAAAAGAAGGTTCTCAATTTTTTTTTCTTTGAAACTGCTGGCTGAGTGATTCCCACTTCCCTCTAAAGAAAAAGCACTGTTTCCAGAGGCACTCTGTGTTGAGTGAACTAGTTGTCTGCTCAGGTGTAACAAACCTCATGGTTGCTGTACTTTCCCTGAAGAGCTAGGGCAAACCCTGTTTCTAACTGCTGTGATGAAGATTCCCTCAGACAGAGGAGCTATTCCTGGAGCACACTTATTACTTATTGATCTCACCAAACCTGGTTTGGTCACCCATGACAACCATTCAGGAAGCGCCCTTGTGTACAATGAGTTGTCAGTGATCTGTGCAGGTATCCAACACCAAAATCTGTGTCAGATCCCAATTTCCTCAGACACTTTCAACTGTAACTCCATTACTTACCTGAGGAGCAATGATTCAAGCATAGTTTTGGGCGGCGTCCATTATGGAAGAAATGCAGACACATTAATGAGAATACTTAATGGTAAAGAAATATTGCTAGCTTTTCAAGATTTTATCTAAGGTCTCTGTAGGTGGACATGAAAGGGATCATTAAAACTTCCAAGATTTAGGGGCGCCTGGGTGGCGCAGTCGGTTAAAGCGTCCGACTTCAGCCAGGTCACGATCTCGCGGTCCGGGAGTTCGAGCCCCGCGTCAGGCTCTGGGCTGATGGCTCAGAGCCTGGAGCCTGTTTCTGATTCTGTGTCTCTCTCTCTCTCTGCCCCTCCCCCGTTCATGCTCTGTCTCTCTCTGTCCCAAAAAAATAAACGTTGAAAAAAAAACTTCGAAGATTTAGATTCTCTACTATCTTCTACTATGAGCATGTAATAATTAAATCCAAGAGCAAATAATGTAACCAGTAATAGCAAAGAGCCAACATGGTACCAGATTCAGAGGAAAAAGTGCCCATCTGTAGACAGATGGGGCTCACAGCTAGTCTCTGCAGAACAGATAGAATTCTGTGCTAAAGAGAAGAAGCCACCACTCAAAGTGAATGGTATGGCCAGAGAATGACAGAATGTGGATGAGAGTATAAAATATGCCATGTGGCTACAAAAGTGGGAAATATGACTGAAAATGCAGCTTAGTGCCAGATTATGGAGAACCTTGAGAATTAGGCTGCAGGATTTGAACATTAATGACACAGCTCTCTAAAAATCAGCTATCAACACTAAAATGGACTGCTCCTAATGCTGTGTCCTTCCATCATTAGTGGTGTATCAGCTAACACTAGCCCTGTTAGTGGTGAGCAATCAGAATTTTCCTGTTCTGTGTTATGGGATACACGATCAGATTATCCAAGAGAGTATGATGCAGAGGAGCATGGAATGTAGAGTCAAAGACCTGGATGGGAGCCTAGCTCTGCCTCTTACTACTTTTATTTTCTTGTGGTTATGATGGGCTTCATTTTATCATCTGCAAAATGAGAATAGTGCCTACGTCACAGGGTGAGTAGAAGTTCAAAGTGCATGCAATGTGGGAATATACTTTGTAAAAGTATAATACGTGTTATAGTTGATATTCATGAATGTTAAACTCCCTTCCAATTTGCAAATTCTTGGTTATATCCTGGAGGCATTATGGTCCAGAGGAGGGTCGTGGTGAAAATTATATTGCAACAACAATGGAACACATATAGCAAATTGGTTTGGAAAAGAGAAAGTAAAGGTAGGAAGAATTTCTTAATAGCCTAGGAAGGAGTCACGGGGTCAGGAAAGCCTTAATTAGTGGGAGTAACAGGGAAGGAAGGGAGTAAGGGAGTGACAAGAATTCATGAAGGAAGAGTTTTGTGAGAAAGATTTACGAATCAAAGGGTGACTCAGATTACAAGCAAAATAGCTTGCTTGAAACATCTTAGTTCCAGCATTTTCAGATTAAGGGACTGTCTAAAACTTTGTTATGCCATACAGCAATCACTGGCCCCATGTGGCTCTTGAGCACTTGAAAAGCAGCTAGTCCAAACTCAGATGTGCTGAAAGTGTAAATCATGCACTAAATGTCAAAGATCTAATGTGGAAAAAAATACAAAATATCTCAATTTTAATTTTTTTTTAAATTTTTTTTTGAGAGACAGAGCAAGAGAGCAAGCATGGAAGAGCAAGTGGGGAAAAGGCAGACAGAGAATCCTAAGCAGGCTCCACGCTATCAGCACTGAGTCTGATGCGGGGCTTTAATGGCACAACTGTGAGATCAGTTGTGAGATCATGACCTGAGCCAAAATCAAGAGTGGGATGCTTACCCAACTGAGCCACCAGGCACCCCAAAGTATCTCAATTTTTATAGTGCTTACATGTTTAAATGACAATGAGCTAAAAAATTTTTTAATTAATTTCACCTGTTTTGCTGTACTTTTTTAATGTGGCTACTAGAAAAAATTAAAATATAGATGTGACTTGTATTATATTCCTATTGAACTGTACTGTACTAGCAGTGCACATAATTCTCAACAGCATATAATTCTAGCATAAAATTCTCAACAGAATCATAATGGAGCTTTTCATCAACACATTCCAGAGGTCTCTTCCAGGCTACTTAAATAAGCAGAAGCTATGAGGGACCATCTGTATTTTTGTTTCGTGTTGCTTTTTACTGAAGTTTAACACACACACAGAAAGGTGCATACATCATAAGTATTACAGGTGGATGAATTTTCACCTGTAATTAGTCCTAAAATCAGTAGCCAGATGGACAAAACATTAGCAGCATCACAAAATCCCCTTTCTCATGTCTTTCCCAATCATGACCTTTCCCCTGGGTAACCACTCACCTGTTTTGTTTTTTAAGAAGTTCTACCAATAATCATAAGCCATAGAGTTTTGCATTAGAACACTCTAAACACGTTTTTTTTTTTCCTTTATTTTTGAGATACAGAGCATGGGCAGGGAGAGAGAGGGAGACACAGAATCGGAAGCAGGCTCCAGGCTCTGAGCTGTCAGCACAGAGTCCGACGTGGGGCTTGAACTCACGGACTGGAGATCATGACCTGAGCTGAAGTCAGACACTTAACCGACTGAGCCATCCAGGCACCCCTAAGCACACTTTTTAAGCTTTGTTTGTACAATCATCACCTGAAGACCTCATTAAGAAACAGATTCCAGCCCCAGATACTTTGATGAGTTATGTCTGGGAGAAGCATGAGGTCCCCTGGAATCTTTAGTTACTGAGTTCCCCATGTGATGTGATGCAGGTGATCCAAGTGTCATATTTGAGGAAATGCTACTTTCTGGGCAGGAAGTACAGTGTTAACCAAATAGGCAGGCTAGGAACACCCACTGGCAGTGCAACAGCAAAGCAGGAGCAAAGAGGGGAGGGGAAGATGAAGAATTAAAGAATTTGATTTGACATTTCAAAAAAATTATCAAAAAGTCTTACAGAAAATTATAACTGTCGGGCACCTGAGTGGCTCAGTCTGTTGAGCGTCTGACTTCAGCTCAGGACATGATCTCACTGTTCGTGGGTTCTAGCCCCGCATTGGGCTCTGCGCTGACAGCTCAGAGCCTGGAGCCTGTTTCGGATTCTGTCTCCCTCTCTCTCTCCCCTGGCCTCCCTCGCTCGCACTCTCTGTCTCAAAACTAAATAAACATTTAAAAAAATTAAAAAAAAAACAAAATTATAAATGTTTATCTTAACTTTCTTCCTTTACATTTTGAGTTAGAATTTTATTTTTCTATTGTCATTGAATTACATGACGGAGGAGGGTACTATAATTCTTTTCAGAGCTTTCTGTTTTTAAAGATCTCATTCTGGCCTTAGGTGAGAATTAAAATATTGCCCCAAATTTTTGTTCCATCTTATTCTGTAGGCCATGGGGATCAGAGGATATGCACACATACCAAACTTGGGGTTCATTAATCTTGAAGGCAGAAAGTCTCACCGTTTTGCCTCAATTTACTGGGTTTTTGCAAACCAGATCTCTCTTTTAAAAGGGGAAAATAACTACTGTCTTCAGAGGAAGATGGATCTTCTAGTAGAAAAGCATGTCTGGGAGAAGTTCTTCAGCTCATTAAACACCCAAGTTTAAATCTTTCTTTCAGTGTCTTTAGAGGATTGGCTGGTCAACATCACAACATAAGAATCAACACCTTGGGCAAACAGCTATTGAAGGACGAGATTCTAGTAGTAGTTAAAAGCCTGCCCACCTTGAACTTCTGGGAGCCCAGGTCCAAGCCCTAATTCACTATCTCTGCACCTCAGTAATATGCAAATCACACTAACAGCAGTGATTTTTTTAATTTTAATTTAATTTTATTTTAATTCTTTTTATTTTAATTTTAAAATGGGGATTAAGGAGTGCACTTGTGATGACCCCAGGGTGTTGTATGGAAGTGTTGAATCACTAAACTGTACACCTGAAACTAATATTACACTGTATGGTGACTGGAATTTAAGTAAAAACAAACAAAAGAAAAAGGAGAATTCCTAAATGGTCACAAATCTTATACAACGTGTTTTGTTTCTTCATGCCTAACCATTAAGGAATCATTTGAGCCAATTCAGAATCCCAAGATTTATTCAAATTCCCCCATTAGTTAGTTGAGCAAATTACTAAGAAGCAGACAACGATTAGCAGGAATTGACCACTATGAGAAGTGTCCCTAAGAGCACCCTCCTTTTGACTCCTGGACAATTAACACAGTCTAACTCCTTAGCATCAGGTGACCCCCTTTTTTCATCTTTCTGTTTCCCTCCCTAATTGTCATGTTGGCATGGTTCCATACACCATACTGGGGAAGTGCCCTTCTTCTTGTTCATAGAACATATGAGCTGAGGCCAGGAAAACAATCTTGAAATGCAAGGAAACTAACTGGGCCCCAGAGAAATCAAGTCAATGATCCCAGCCTCTAACAGACTCAACCAGCCAGCAGATAAAGAGCACAGAGCACCACACTGCACTGTGTGCAGGCATCTCATGGGAAACATCCACCATCAACACCAAAGGTACAGAAGCAACCATCAGACCCTACACTTTTCCTCTGCAAGTAAATGACTGAAGTCTCAGGTTCAGGCACTTGTAAAAGAGAATATATCTAGTTAACAGCAGAGCCAAGACCAATGTCCAAGTTCCAGTTCCTAGCTTTAAACTATTTCTTTCTCAGAGGAACAAAACAGAGGGAATCATATTTCCTGATTTCAAGCTATATTATAAAGTGTAGTAATCAAAACAGTATGGTACTGGCATAAAAACAGACACACAGACCAATGAAACAATCAGGAGCCCAGATATAAACCAATGCATACGTAGTCAACTATTATTTGACAAAGGAACCAAGAATATTCATTGAAGAAAAGATAGTCACTTCAATAAATGGTGCTGGGATCATTGGATATTGACATGTAAAATGAATAAAACTACACACTTATCTTTTACCACTTACCAAAAATGAACTCAAAATGGATTAAAGACTAAAATGTAAGACCAGAAACCATAAAACTCCAAGAAAACATGTGACTGAAGCTCCATGACATGAGTTGTGGCATTGATTTTTTGGCTATGACACCAAAAGCACAAGGAACAGAATAAAAACAAAAACAAAAAAAAAGCCCACAAGTGGGACTACAAACTGAAAAACTTCTGCACAGAAAATATCAACAAACTTAAAATATTTGCAAATATTTTCAGAATAGGAAAAAATGTTTGCAAACCATCTGTCTGATAAGGGGTTAATATCCAAGATACACTTTCTAAAAGAAAGCAAAACCTCCTACAATAGCCAAAAACCAAAAATCCAATTTAAAAATGGGCAAAGGACCTGAATAGACATTTTTCAAAAAAAAAGCAGATAGCCAACAGATACATGAAAAGGTGCTCAGCATCACTAATTATCAGAGAAATGCAAATCAAAACTATAATGAGATCACCTCAAACCTGTTAAAATAGATGTCATCAAAAAGACAAAAGATAATAAAACCTGTTGTGAATGTTAAGGGAAAAGAACACAGTGCACTATTGGTGGGATTATGCATTGGTGCAGCCACTATGGAAAACAGTATGGAGATTCCCCAAATAATTAAAAATAGAACTACCATATAATCCAGCAATTCTACTTTTGGGTATATATCCAAAGGAAATAAAAATCACTATATCAAGGAGATATCTGCACCCCCAAGTTCACAGCACTATTTACAACAGCCAAGACATGAAAACAACTAAGTGTTCAACAACAGATGAATGGACAAATAAGTTGTGGTACACACACAGACACACGGAGTACTACTGACCCATGAAAAAGGGAAACCCTATCATAACACTATGGGTGGACATTGAGAACCTGATAGTAATTGAAATAAGTCAGAAAGAAATACTGCATGATCTCATTGATAAGTTGAATCTTAAAAAAAATACAAGTAAAAATAAAAAATGCATAAAAAAGATATCAGATTTGTGATTAACAGAGGCAGAGGATGGGGGAGGTGGATGAAGGTAGACAAGAAGTACAAACTTCCAAATGTATAATAATTAAGTACTGGGGATGTGATATACTACATGATGACTACAGTTAACTTTCATATATACCTAATAACAGTGTTAACAGTAAATCCTAAGAGTGCTCATCACAAGGAAAAATAGTTTTTTTTTTATGGGGCACCTGGGTGGCGCAGTCGGTTAAGCGTCCGACTTCAGCCAGGTCACGATCTCGCGGTCCGTGAGTTCGAGCCCCGCATCAGGCTCTGGGCTGATGGCTCAGAGCCTGGAGCCTGTTTCCGATTCTGTGTCTCCCTCTCTCTCCGCCCCTCCCCCGTTCATGCTCTGTCTCTCTCTGCCCCAAAAATAAATAAAAAACGTTGAAGAAAAAAAAAATTAAAAAAAATAGGTTTTTTTTATATCTATATAAGGTTACAGATATTAACTAAACTTGTGATAATCATTTTAAAATTTAACTCATATCATTATGCTATACTCCTTAAACTTATATTTGCTATGTGTCAAATATATCTCAAAACTGGAAAAAAGACTCTTTAATTATGGAATTAAAGACTATATGCCTTTAAAAATTAAAGTCATAAATATGTATAAAAATCCTTGAGACCACAAAAATAATCATATCATTTTAGTTTTCCTATGCAATCAGCTTTAACAACTAATTTACCCAATATTTATCAAGTATAAAGCACTGTGCTAAGAATATGAACATTACTAACCCCATTCTAGAAATTAAGGCACTAAGGGGTTACTTATCCATATTCACACAACTAACAAACAAGTGGGAGGGTCTAAATTCAGGTCACTCTTCTCCATATGCAAAGTAGACTCTCTTAACCACAATGCTACAGCACCTCTTAGAACCACATCACCTTCCATGGATGACTGGAGTGTTAAAGCTAGCTCAGGGTCCTGCCAAAAATAGATCCCTATCCGTGTGACCCATCTCTCCTTCCCTCCCTCCCTCCCTCTCCCTCTCCCTCTCTCTCTCTCTCTCTCTCTCTCACACACACACACACACACACACACACACACACACACACACACACCTGCCATCTGCAGGATGCATAGTCAGTTTACCATGGGAAAACAGTGTGCATGGTCAAATCAGTGTCAGCACAGTCCTTGCCTTAACGGCACTTGATGGCTGGATCTCTTCCATTAGAAAGCGTATTCCTTAAACCTGAAATGTAGCTACCTAGGATGTCTTCAGGAGGAGAAACAGGAGCTGTGGAGCACACCGGAGGATAGGGCAAAAATACCACTTGCCTCACAATTTTGCTACAAACCAGTCCAACTTTAGAAGGCAAGGAAAGAAACACAGTTTCCCCAAGCCCCAAAGCTCTCCTCTATTCAGGACTCTCAGCTTTGCTACCTGCCTCTCAAGTCCTGGGGTCTGACTCCTATTTACCCTTAGCTGATCACCTGGCTGGAGACATTAGGCCACTTGTGACTATAAAATTTTTAATTCACATTATGACACTTAGAATAGAGGGGCATAAATATGTTGGAACATCAGATATAAAACTGTCCTAGGTCACCTCAATGAATGGTCATACTATCCTACCACCCAGTTGCCTTCCCTGCAAGATACATTTTTAATGGGAAGTGGAAGAAAGTGGCACATCTGCAGAAGCAGTGCCTTCCCACTGAGGATTCTGTCCAGTTTCCTCCCCTGTGGCATCTCCCTAGGTGTCTGCTACCACCAGCACACAGAACTTACAAGGACATTTGGCAAGGCAGGTTGGCTCATTTTCTACCAGATTTGATTCCTTCTACCAAAAATCTAATTTCTAAGAATAAAGGAGTACGAGCTGAGGATAATTTTGATGGGGGTGAATTTCTTAGTAAACTCGATCCAAAAGGCATCTTTTGCAGGACACCTGCAAGCCATAGAATTTGACTGAGATGCTTTCATCCTACTCAGGAGAGAAGCAAAAACAAAGGTTTGCTGCCACCTGCTGGTGAATGTGAGTCCCTGCTAACAAGAGGACAGCAGCAGGGCTCGACATTTGCTTCAGGATGTCTACAGGAACCCAGAGTCAACTTAGAGCAGCGGTGACCCACAGGGCTATTATCTCAAGCACTTATTCAACAACGATTTACTGTGAACATGATGCACCCTAAGCCAGAGGGGAGACAGCAAGATGACGGAGACTCCTGACCTCGATGAGTTTACATCTATTTCACTAAAAGAAGGAAGGCAAAGATGATCTAAAACATCTTTGTATCTTCAAAAAGATTTTTTTTTTGAGACGTTGAAATTATTAGGTATTTCCCAAGGACAATGCATATTCTAGTAATTTCTCTGCCAATTTTGGTTACAAAACAATGAATGCGGCACACAGGAAATAATCCTAGAAAAATGTAGAAAAGTATGGCTTATCATTATTCCTACCTCTTGCTTCTACTTTCCTTATGACCTCTACCTTTTATACTATTTCTATCAAATAGGATACATAAACTGGTTAAAAGAAAAAACCCCAGGAAGTAGCAAATGATGCACTTTAACTATTGATGTCAGCTGGGGAAACTGATGGAGTGAAACAAACTTGTGTCAGGCTTTCAGCAGTGGGAAAGATCATTTCAGATGGACTCTGGCTGAAAGGACATTTCCTCCTTTTTCAAAAAAAACAAAGGCCTCTTCCACTTCCACAGCATATATATTTTATAAGCAGTAGCAGCTATAATAAGCATTTTATATTATCAGAGAGGAGGTACCTTGAAATCCCCAGCATTATGTCCCAATACAGGCAGAAACACAATCAGTAAAAACTGAATTTAAAGTTGAAGCCTTGAACATTTGCAAATGGAGAAACTAAGAAAGTTCTGGAACTGGTAAGTTGCATTGATCCCAGCAGGTGACCTGCTGAATGTGAACAGTCTCGGACCAGAGGCAAAGCAGGAGAGAATCAGGGCAGGAACAGAATGGCCATGACATGAAAGGAAGGAAAGGCACAGAGAACTAGGAAGGAGACATTTCCTCTGGGCAAGGGTTTTCCCAGAGCTTGATGAGGAAGGATCATATTGCAGTTGTAGCTGTGTGTTATTTTTAAGGTCTCCTCTGGATATATGTAAACCTGTTAAGCAAAATGAGCACTAATCCTTCCAAGGTCTCCTTCAATCTCAATCCATCACCTACTTGGTCTTCATAAAACCCCAAGTTTAAAATAATTATTTTAAATTTAAAAAGATCCCTGAAACAAGTCCATTCCTGTTTGGGTATGTGGTTTCTTACACTTGCCTTTTGTTGGCTATTTCCTTGCCCCAAATGCAATTTTTAGGCCATGAGTCTGATAAACAAACCTTAATGACCCAGTAAGAAACCGGGGAATTCTGACCCAGTGAGCATGATAGTAACTGGTCATCAGAATAACACGAAAAGATTAGACGTGGTGCCTAAAAAAACAGCAACTAAAAAACATAGTTTCAGACTCAACATTAATGGCTGGACAATTTGTGCAGACACTGCTTTTTATGCAAAATAAAGGAATGAACCCCTTCTCAGCTCTCAGGAAATAGGATGACAAATTTTTCATTCCCAATTCTATTGATGTACCCACATAATAGTTGTCAAAGAGTCACCTACCATTTTATTACCTTCATCCGCAATTCTGATTTACTTTTATTAAATGTTATATTAGAATATATTCTTCATGGCCCTAGCAATGTGTCCAGTGAAGGCAGTCACTAGAAACCGGGGTGGAAGGGAAATGCCAGACTCCATCATGGTACAGTAGAGCTGATGTGGCATTGTGAGAACAGGCCATCCTACTTCATATTCATTTAAAATAATGCAGAAAAAGGAAAAACCCAGTTACCGATTTTGACTGAGCAAGAACTTCCAATTTGATAATATAAGCTCGACAGCGTCCACTAATGAACTGCTCAATCAAACTTGGTTGAGTACTCTTGACCTGTGACAGGACCAAGGAAATCTCAGGGTAGCATTTCTTATTGGACCTGAATGGAATCTAGCTAATCACCTGAATAACTGTCCTGCACATCACAGATGAACCGCTCAAAAACTTCCCTTTAGCACCTACACACCAGAGCTGAGTTGCCACATGTCACAATGTGGTTGTTAGAGGTGAAGACAAAGGGAGACCCAATCTCAGATCCAAAATTGTTTCTTTCAGAGAACACAGAGAAAAGATGGGAGCATACACTATATCAATGGAAGAAAAGCTTTATTAACTTTTCTTTCCATCTTATTAATTAGCACAGCCACTAAATCATCCTCTCCTGACAGGCTTCCTACTGTGACACCATATTGATTGTAAGGAGGATGTGACCCTGTTAGGTCCCCTGAGGTTTCTTCTACTTGAA
Organism: Felis catus; assembly: GCF_018350175.1. Lineage (NCBI taxonomy): Eukaryota > Metazoa > Chordata > Mammalia > Carnivora > Felidae > Felis > Felis catus. Next base: position 108,590,984 of record NC_058373.1, on the reverse strand, counting down.
TCCATTTTTTTTTTAAATTCTTTCCAATGTCCTGTTCTTTCTCATCTTCCACTTATTGCATCTTATTTATAGAAAAATTTATAGAATGGGGTAATCTGATCACATGAGGGATTAGAGAAAGGACCTGTACTGATTTCCTTTGAGAGCCATACATTTCAAAGGCCTGAAAGGTCAGCATGAGTTGATCCTTCTCCTAGTGAGCATAGGTTTAATAGAAGGAAAAGAATATGCATATGTCTATTACAGGAACCTAAAAGTGGAATATAATCAAGACATTTAAAGGGGCATTAGAAAGCAAGCAAGAACTTTTCTGCTATGTTTAACAGTTGGTTATGGTAAATGTATTATACAATGAGATGACATTTCAAAGTTCACAATGACATTGATCAGGCAACCAGCTGGGGAAATCATTGATTACAGAGAGGCAAACTAGCTGTTTGGTATCTTGTTTTTGTGAACTACCAGAAAAAAAGATTCCTGTCCCAATGCAGAGAAGCAAGCATCAAGAGGCTGCGAGAAGTCCTTCCTAGGATAGGAAGTCTACTGTGGGTATAATCTGTGTCCACTCATAACTGATAAGCCACATGCCCTACATTTTTATCCTCAGATGGCTATTTTTGTCTAAATATCCTAGTATTCTGAACTCTTATCTGTTCTTACATTTATTCATTCAACCAATGATTGTGCAAGATACTGGGAAAAGTTCTGGGAAGGGTTAAAAGATCCAGAACATACTCATAAGTAGCTCACAATCTAACAGACACTCTACAGATAACTCCATTTTAGAAAGAAAATCATTCCTGTCATGGAGATCCTGTGTGTGCACGTGGGGGGGGGGGGGAGGAGGAGGGGGAGGGGGAGGGGAGTATTACTAAGAGCACAGGCAAGTGCCTCTATCAGGCTGTCACACAAAGAGGAAGGAATGTCTGGACTAACACTACCTGACAAAATCTTCTCACCTTCAATAACAGAACAGGCAAAACAAGCCACATTCAGCAATCCAAAAGCAGAATAGAGCTCTTCAGGCAACTGCAAATTCTGTGACCACTTTCAATGTTTTCCTATTTCTTTTTTGGCTGAATCTTGATGGACAACAATCAGTTTCATAAAATTACCCAAGTGAATTCACTTGATGTCAAAACTAAAACCTTTGGACTTAGAAGGCACTTTTCATGACCATTATTGGTGGTGATTGTCAGTGAATTCAGCCAGGTGATGCAGTGAAGAACAGCAGCCCTGTGCCCCTGGAAAGGAACATGGGGCAGAAGTTAGGAATGAGGGTTCTAGAGTCAGTATGCTTGTGAGCACGAGGTAAGATGATGGCACTGTTAGGTATTTAGCATCATGTGTGGCACAAAAGAATCTATTATCAGATGCTATGATTGTATTATTAAAATTAGCATTTGGAAGTTTGCTCTAGAGTTACACTGTTACAGTTATGAATTCTGGTATCAAGACAGTTAAATCTACAGGTCACAAGTGCAAGTTAAAAAGATGAGTAACAGGAAGTGATCTGATGGGATTTCAAAAGAACTTAAATGTACAAATCTCTGCAAAGTGTCCTAACAGTAAACTCAGACTATAAATTATATATTTATATAAATTATATACTTCTATCTGCAACAATTCTTTATATAAAGAAAAATGGATAAGTAGGTGTGATTTTGTTAAATAACAGATATTTGTGAACAGATCTCTTTTTAAATGTTGCTTCCCAAAGGATTTTCACATTTTAAGAGATTTCTGCATTCTGTATCAGTTTGTGTATTTGTCCTCTTTTTATGGTAAATCAGTGATACTTTTTGGCTATCTCACAAAAATATATATATATATATATGCGTGTGTGTGTGTGTATATATGCATATATATATATATATATGCATATATATATTCATATATATATATATATATATGAATAAGTCAGATACTTAAAGCCAAAACAAATGTTAGATTTTCCATTATGGGTGCATTGTTAGCTCTAAGAAACAAAAGAAAACTTAACCACATGAATACAAATGAATTTTAAGTTGCCCAGTAACAGAAAAATGTGACAGCTGAGGCATCTGTGTGGCTCAGAGGTGTTGAGTGTCCAACTCCTGATTTCAGCTCGAGTCATGATCTCATGGTTCGTGGGATTGAGCCCCGCATCAGGCTCCATGCTAACAGCACACAGCCTGCTTGGTATTCCTTCTCTCTCTTTGTCCCTCCCTCTGCTTGCAAGCTCTCTCAAAATAAACTTTCTAAAAAAACATATGAGAGTCAAGAATAACACTGTGACTCAGTCAACTAAGTCTCAGAAAATGGGAAAAATCTCAGATTTTTCCATTTTAACATCAGTTGATAAATACTAACATCCATAAACAATGGATTGAAACTGATGACCAGCCTATGGCAACGAAAGCATAGTATCTTATTTAGAAGTAACAGTTGTGACTAAAGGGGTGGGAAGGCACACTGCATACGCTCTGTTGGAATCTAAGAGTGACAAGCACTTGTTCAACAATTACTTCCGGAGCCGACACTATAGGTCAGGCAGTGTTCTAGATGCTAGGAAGAAAGCAACACACAAAATGGACAAAAATTACTATCCTCATGTTGTTCATATTCCAAGGTCTTTTTCATTCCAGCTTAAGTTTGTTTCCCTTGAAAGTTAGACATATTTGAATGTGAAGCATGCTCTGACAGGCCACCTACATCCTCCTTCAAGAATGAAACACTGAGGGGGCACCTGGGTGGCTCAGTTGGTTGTGTCTGACTCTTGGTTTCAGCTCAGATCATGATCTCATGGTTCATGAGATTGAACTCTGTGTCACTAGGCTCTGGGCTGACAGTGTGGAGCCTGCTGGGGATTCCCTCTGCCCCTCTCTTGCCCACCCACCCCCCATGCGTGCATGTATGCCTGCACTCTCTCACTCAAAATAAATAAACTTAAAAAAAAAAAAAAGAATGAAATGCTGAGAACCCTCACTGTTGGTGGGAATGTAAATTGGTGCAACCACTATGGAAAATAGTATGGAAGTTCCTCAAAAAATTAAAAACAGAACTACCATACAATCAATTCACTTTGGGGTGATTAAAGAAAACGAAAACACCAAGGTGGACATATGCACCCCTATGTTTGTGGAAGCATTATTTACAGAGCCAAGATATGGAAGCAACCTATGTCCAACAGATGAATAAAGATGTGGTATATACAATGCAATATCATTCAGTCATAGAGAATGACATGTCGCCATTTGTGACAAAACAAAAATGACCTAGAGGGTATTATGCTAAGTGAAATAAGATTTCACTTACATGTGGAATCTAAGTACAAAACTAACAAAACAGAAACAGACACAGATATAGGTAACAAACTCATTTACCAGAGGGATGTGGGGGTAAAATAGGTGAAGATATTTAAAAGGTACAAACTTCCAGTTTTAAGGTCAGTCAGTCATGGGAATGTAATGCATAGCATAGGGAATAGAGTCAATATTGTGACAACTTTGTATGGTGACATACGATAACTAGACATCATGGTGATCATTCCATAGTGTATAAAAACATCAAATAACTATGATGTATACCTGAAATAGGATATTTTGTGTCAACTATACATCAATTTAAAAAAAGAATGAAGGGGTGATCAAAGGGTATAAACTTCTACTTAATATATAAATCAATACACCACACACTTTAAACTTCCACAATGTTCTATTCTGATTATACCTCAAAGCTGAATACAAATAACAAAATTATTTCCTTCCTCAGCTGCTGTGAGTGCAGTAGTCAACACTCTTTGGAGATTTTAATGGGCTGAATAAAACCGCTTCACCTAAAATCAAACCACCTTCTGGGGCAGCCCAAAGCCAAAGACTGATTAACATTACAACTTAGGACAAGGGACATGTCAGCCTTAGAGGTTCCCGTGGGGTCAGCAGAGGCCTTTATTCGTTCCATATTGAGACTTCCCTTTCTGCTTCCTTAAGAACTGATTGTAAGAGCATTATCAAGAACATTCCTTATGAAGCCTCCTGTATGCTTTCCTGTATTTTACCGTTGGCTTCCCAGGAATCCACCTGGCAAAATTTTGTATCAAGAGAAAACAAATGCCAAGATGAGAATTTCGAATTGGATCATCTGCCCGCCTGCTGGCAATGAGGACCCACCTCTGATGACAGAAACAGCACAAATAGCTGCTGGCACAGGGCAACAGGGCAACTGTTGAAACTTTTACAGGTGGTAAACAAAAACGGGTAGAAGGGAATGCATTAGCTCAATTTGGAGGGAAAATGGAGGAAGCAGTAATTGTTAGGACAGTGGAACCAGAATGCTATTAATCAACTGTGGATGCTCTGGATAAAGACAAAATAAATAGTCAACTAAAAGTGGAATATTTCCTTGGTGGTGAATAAAGTGGTTCTTATCTCCTCAGCAGGAAGGAAGAGAAAGCCGTGGACACCACCCAGGAACAAAGTTTCATAGATTACACTCCCAACCAAGAAAGATCAGCTGTGCCATAGTTAGGGTCCTGATTTGAAAAAAATAGGATTCTGACACATGGGGTGCAGGCATCTAGGTTGACGGACTCAAAGCACTTGAATCACCAGACTGCCTCAACTCTCTAAGCCTGAGGAAGTGGCCTAATTCTCCCAGGGAAGGGTTAACCCTCTTCTTTTGTTTGAAAATCATGCAAAGATTTTGCTCCTAACAAAGGAATATGTGCCCATTCAGTGGCCACTCTCCCATATGGACACTTGACTAGTAACTATGGTTAAATCACAGCACAACTCAGTTGGAGACATGCTAGGAGAAACAATACCCTCAAAGTAACTGCATGGTTCACCCAGAAAAGGCAAAATGGATTCTGAGTGTGCTGGACCCAAGCAAGTAAGACACTAATCTGAATAAAAGTTTATTCTCTCGTGATACAGCATTAATGCTCTGACAAAGACCTTTGAAAGTGGCACAAACACACAGCTAAGAAGGCCTCTAGAAGCCTGAAAAAGATGGCCCATACTAAATGAAACAGAAATAGCAGAATTACTGTGCCAGACAATGGAAAAAGGGGTTAAAAGATGTAGAGAAGTGATATCCACAGGGATATACTATGTAAAGCCAGAAAATCCATCAGATCACTTTGCTTCACAGGAGAGTGAGAGGATTTAACATTTACCAAAGCAATGAGGAATGTCTGGTGAGAGGGGAAAAAACAATACTAAGAAGTTTGGTTGTTGGCTCTCCTACCTAAGTCAGTGCACATAAGAGATGCAGAAGTGGGTTCACACCTGATAACAACCGGCATGGTAAATCTCCAAAAACAATCAAGGCCATATATTAGTACTTAACCAGAAGCCAGGTGGATGAAAATACTGTAGAGTGGCAAGGACACACTGTCAGTAAAAGGAGGCCTGACCAGGTGTGGGTTATAGTCTGCTTAAGAGATAAGAGCTTCCATAGGGCTGAACTAGATGGGCAGTCAACAAGGATGCTTTTCAATCTACATAAAATCCAAAAGAACTCCAAGGTGGTTAGTCAGAAGTCTGAAAGCAGGCACCCTAACAAAAAGTCATGATTCTTTTATCAGTCTCTATACCTGAGCTACGTTTCAGACTCAGAACCCAGCAATACCATGGCAAGTATATGATGATTCCCTCAATCCTTCCCCAAAGAGACACGGGCTCTTGATTCAAGAAACTGTATACTTGAGAGAGATCCAAACACTGTTAGGGTTGTTGACAAAGGGTCTAAGTTGACAGTGACTTTTGGATACTCAGAGTATGCATCCAATGACTGATCATCACAGGGCTACTGAAGGCCCAGGTCCCTTACCCCAAACCTGGGAGAATTCTGAAGGGCCACCCGGACCCCATGTTTAGCTGAGGCCTTCTTCAGAACTGTGCTGTATTTCATCTCCTCTCTACCCAATTCTACTCCCTGACCTTCCTCCATGCGTGTTGATTACAAAACCAAAAACACTTTATACTGAATATCCTGCAAGCCTATCTTGAGTCCACTCTCAGGTTAACCAATCTGCAACACTGGGTGAATCTGAGAAACTGGGGAGAGGGGGGAGTAAGAGGTGCCTTGTGCGGAATACTTCCCATTTGTTCATCCAAGTCTGTTCTCCTCCCGTTTACTGCTCTATTCCTTGCTCTATGGACTGTGTCACCCGAGGCCTTTGCCCAGTGATTTCTCAAGGGAGCCAACAGGAGACTGAAGAGTGGAAAAAGAAAGCAATCAGAGTATTTATCACCCAGGCTCCCTCACTGTCTTGCCAAGTCTGGGTCATAGCTGCAATCCTCTACTGAAGTCCACTCCAGAGGGTGACTCCTCTCCTGTGTCCAGAGCTACAGCTCTCCCCAGTTTCCCCAAATTGTCTCCCATCTCCTCACTATGTCCTTGCCCCTTTAAATCTAGGGATATAAATGACTTGTTTACTGCGAGGCTTGGAGAGCTTCATTTAACCTTTTTTTAGTTTCATTTAATTCTTCTCTTACCATTGTAAAGGGCCTCCCTATTAAACTCTGCTTAATTACTCGATGATGCAATCTGTTTTCTGCTGTGCCCCTGGTAAATACAGACCAGCTAGAATCTACTGCACAGGAGCTTCCATATCTAGCATATCTGGATTCAGATATCTAGCTGTATGACCAAAGCAAACGACTCCACCTCTATGAGTCTTAGTTTCTTTATCCAGTATTCAAGAGCGCAATGATACCTACCTGTTTCTGGATACCTTCACCACTAAACAACAGAAAACCTGAAGCAAACAGGCCAAAATTATAATCACACTTACCTCCTAGAGCAGGAAAGTCACAGGTTTGGAGGACTGAGAGCAAAGTACAATCAGGGCTCAGCACCATTTCTCTACAGTTCTCCTGCTCTGCCCTCCTTTGCCTTCAGGCTGGTTTACTCCACAGTGGAAAGAAGACCACAAGCAGCTACAAGAGCAACACACTTCCTGCTCCATCCAGTGAAAGGGAGTGAGGCGCAAGCGCCTGAACCGTGAGTTAAAGCCTTTCCTTCCATCTGATTGGATCAACTTAGTTTGCTTGTCCAACCCTTGACCAGTAAAAGTTGCTCTGATTGGCCAAGGCCTCAGTACTGAACCAATCATTGTCAAGAGGGATGGTATCACTGTGATAAATTTATACCAATTAAGCTCCATCCCTGGAGCTGAACTCGCAGAGCTGCCTGAGTTTTACAGGATGCCCAAGAGGAAGGACAGATAGCGCTCAGCAAAGGGCTCAGGTGAACACCCTCCTGTGGAGAGCAAGCTTGGGCTGCTGTGGTTGTATACACAGTTCAGCTGTGCTCCAGGGAAAGGCTCTTATTTCCCCATTGTTCTCCATTTTTATGATAAAAAAAAACTGAGTTTGGTATGATGATAAATGTTTCTACACTTACTGTGTTGGCCATTTTGCAATATATACAAATATTGAATCTATGTTGTACGCCTGAAACAAATGTAATGCTACATGTCAATTATATCCCAATTCAAAAATTGAAATGATTGAAAACAATGGAGTTTGGTCACCAACTTCAGAGCTGAGCCATATACTTATGATTTATGCACTTTTCCATACGTGTGCTAAAAATAACAATTAAAAAAAAACCTCAACCTCACATTCCCCATCAACTATCACCCATTGTTCATATCCTGTTCTAAGGCAAGTTTATCAAAGAGGAATGTGCCACTTCCACTTTTGTTATCTTCCACTTGTTCCTTAGCCCACATATACATCAGGTTATTTGCCCTACAACTCCCTCATAATTATTCTAGTTACAATCATCAGTAAGATTCATGTTGTTAAACCAATGGACTCATTTCAGTCTTCACTTTGGCTTCTGAGAACATTCGACACAGCCAACCTCTCCTTCATTTTGCTACTGTGACTCCATACTTCCTCAGTTTTCTTGCTACAACTCTTATCATTCCTCGGGAATCCTTTGCTTACTCATTCTCCTCTACAAAACTTCTAAATGTTGGAGATATATCCTAGTAGTTCTCAAACTTCAGCATGAATCAGAATCACCTGGGGAGCTTGTTAAAACAAATTTCTGTGTCCCGCTCCCAGAGTTTCTGATTCAATAGGTCCAGAATGGAGAATTTCTAATAAGTTCCCAGGTGATGTTGCTGTCTAGGGATCATACTTTGAAGATCACTGAACTACCTGACTCTCTTGTGGATCCCAGAACTATATATGTGATAATACTACTTGGATATTTTCCAGACATTAGAGATGTCACTTGTTCAAAGCTGACCTCATAACCTTGTAACCACATCCACTTGTCTTTCAGTAATCCACATTTTCATAAACTCACCTACTTGAAACCAGACACTGGGACACCATCCTTGATACTTTCTCTCCCTCATTTCCCAAATAATTAGCTACTAACTCCTAGCTCTTCAACCCCCTACATCTCTCTCAAAGCCATCCCCTTCATCTTCACCATCACCAAAACCTTTCACCTGGAAGACTGTATAGCTTCCCAACTAGTCTCCCAGCAGTCATACACTGAGCCATTCTCCAAATATCTGCCAGTGATCTTCTCTAAATCAAGTTTGATTCAATTACTTATTACTTTCTGAATCTTTCATATAGATTTCCAAACGTTCTTAGATGCAAAGTACATAACATGGACTACAGGACACTGAAGAGCCTCTTCAGCCTGATCTCATGCCATTCTCCACGGGGCACAAGCCATCCTGGACCCACTCTCAGCTCGTTGTGTGTATTATATCCCTCCCTCCAGGGCCCTGTGCACTGCTTCCTCCCTGCCTGGCTCCCTCAGCCTTCTCCCTTCACCAAACTAACTCCTAGTCTTCCTTGGCTTCCCAAAGTAGATTGTTTTAAATTCTGTAAGAATTTACTTGTTATTTATTTATTTATTTATTTATTTATTTATTTATTTATTTATTTATTTATTTTGAGAGAGTGAGAGAGAGAGAAAGCACAATAGGGGAGGGGCAGAGGGAGAGGGAGAGGGAGAGAGAGAGAGAGAGAGAGAGAGAGAATCCCAAGTAGGCTCCATGCCATCAGCTCAGAGCCCAACGTGGGGCTTGAACTCATGAAACTGTGATATCAAGAGTCAGATGCTTAACTGACTGAGCAACCCAGGCACCCCAATTTACTTGTAATTTTTATGAGAAATGTACTTGTCCTTTATGATACTTTTCAAAGTATTATTAATAATTGATATTTCATTTACTACTGAGCTCTGAAAAACAAACCATGTGTGTCTTGTTTGTTATGAACCTCAAATGTAGTTAGCAGTCAATAAACACTTCTGAAAGAAAAATGAATGTGTGTGTTTGGGTGCACAAAGGAGGTAGCTACTATCTCTGGAAACAAGAGAAGGGTAGCTACTAGAGGGACCAAGAGAAGCTGTACAGAGGATGAGATATTTGAGTAGAGCCATTTCTTGGAAGATGCAGAGGAGTTTACTAAGTGAAAAGGACTAGCATAAGAACAAGTACTAGACCAAGAACAGCATGATCATCCCAAAGAGTGACAAGGTTCCTACATATCTCTCCCATCCAAAGCATTTTCTTCAATGACTGTAAAGAGGCCTCAGGCTGTCCTGGAAGATGGATGGCCAACCATCCAGAAACTCTTGTATTAAAATTCAAGTTCTGTTTCTGCAGGACGGGGGGGGGGGGGGGGGGGGAGTGAGTGAGTGACTCACAGGGCACACCACCATTCCTTTCCTCAGAAAAGGGAGTATTTTTATGCCTGTAAATGAAGAAGAAGCCAAAGACAGACAATCTACTGGAGAGTCACAGTTGGGCATAAGGAGGAAAAGTGAGGTGGTCCACAGCCAAGATGCCCTGAGAAATAGAGAGAAAGTGTGCTAGAGTGAGCATTAAAACAACAACTTAGTGGATGGGAGTATATTTTCATTTTTTTAAGCTGCATGGTCTGCAACCTCATCCTTGTAAATTATTTACCCCTTTCCTCAGAGACATGTCACAAAGAGCTAATGCCAAGAAAGAACACGTGGCATCGTGGCTTTGGATAAATAATCCAGATAATGTGTCACAGACAAAAGTTATATATCCACTTCCCCACTGTTATCTCTCTTGTCTTAGTAGATCCATATGCAATTGTGAAAACCGTCTATCCATTCCTTGCATGTGCAGAGCAGGCTTTTTTTTTTTAACATAATGCAACATCACCATCTAGAGTTGAAGAGCATTGCTACAGTTTGTTACCCACAAGAGAACCTGACCACTGAATCCTAGAATTACCATTCACAATCCTGCAAGGAGAAAAGCGGCAGGGGTCCTGTGGAGTAGCATGAAAAGCCTTATCATTTGGATCCCCTATGAAGTGGCAATTCCCACTTTTAGTAATTTACTCAAAGGAATTTATTCTGAAGCTGAGGTCAACAAACTTCCAGAAATCATGAGGAACATTACTGGCCTATAAATTCTAAAGTTTGTGAAATAATCTTAAATATTAAGTAATAAATGTCCACAAAGATTCATACATTTCTTATCAGAGTGTTGTTTGTAACAACAAAACAATGGAAATAATAACAATGTCCAGCAACAGGGGTGTTGTTAAATAAGTTGTAGAATATATTTCATTCACTAAAAATATTACGAAAAAATATTTAATGACTTAAAAACACTTTCATAAAATATAATGTGTGTATATTCAAGTGTATGTGCATGTGTAAAACTCAGGTTAAAAAAATTTGTACGTCTGTAATCATCCTACTCTTGGGATTGAGGGAAAGAGAGAAGGAAAGGCAGAGACAGAGAAGGAGGATGGAGAGAGAATGAATCTCTATCAATCTACAGAGAATGATTACCTCTGACTGGTGGATTCAAAGTCATTTTTATTTTTTAGCTTTTTGTCTTTACCTATAATTTTCTATAATAAACATCAATGTTACCACTGGGGTGTTTTTGTTGTTTTCTAACAAACAAAAGTGCTGGTCTGACAAAGAGTTTATGAACACAAGTTCACTGCAACTCTAAGCTCTCATCTATACCCAAAATGATACTATAGGAAAAAGAATTCAATCTCTGTCATCAGGGGAAACACACACAGACACACACACAGTTGCCAGAGTAGTTCTGGGTCCAGGTAGTAACAAGATGCAGGGAGACCCACTCTGGTTACAGCAGATTTGAGTACGGTCCCAGCCAGGGTGACCCCTTCAGATCCAGCTGTTTCAGGGTGTGGCAATAACGAGGCTCCCCATGACTGCAGTCCTGACTCCCACAAACTACACACAGGCAGGGCACACCTGCCTACTCTTTTCTGAGTTGCAAAGATCTCTATTCTCCTTCCAAGTCCAAGGGAAATCTCTTCTCCCCACAGCTTTCTGAAAATGTGTACACCATTTTATCCTGAGTATCTGGAATGGAGATTTTTATTCTCCCCTATACTTCTATGCCAGACATACTGGCCAGTCAGTGTGCAGATATGACTTTTAGTGCTTAGCAACTCCTACATGATCCTTCCATGTAGCAGGGACAGCCATTCTAACTGGGAAGGAACTGGCTCAGGAAAAGGAGCACAGGTCCCTCCCAGCACTATGGTAACATCCTACGTGCCAGCAGGGAAAACATCAAAGAGGTCAATAACACGGCCTACAAAGCTAAAGGAATTGGTTGGATCATACCAGGCTCCAAATTCTGGGGGGGAAATACACAAATTTTGCCTAAACTCTGGTCTCTCTTCGTTCTATCATCGGTGCTTCTTTGCCCCCTCAATGCAGTCATTATAATTTTTAATATCATATTCAATGATATTGTATATTCCCTTTTATATCAGAAAAATTACGAATCTTTTTATTGGCTGTGGAATTATTTAACCTCTCATACTCGCAATATAGGCTCTACAGAATCCTAACATTTGCTTTATATATGGATGTTGCATGTTGGGAGGCTCACTCACAGCTCTGAGCAGTGTCTTCAGTATCTAGAATGTTGAAGGAGGCTGTCAAATGCTGACTGATGGTGATTCGATACTTTCATGCCCAGAGCCCAGAAGAAAATAAAAGTCACTGGGGAGGAAGATGGCCTTCCTGAATACAAACATTGTCAAGGAAGGGAAGCCTGCATTTACAGGCTACAATATAGATCAAGTTACCAGTTGAGTTACCAGTTTTTGTCGGGGGGGAAAAAGCCTTTTGTAAGATCTTTATAAATTTTTACAATTTATTTGAAAATGTCATACGCTCTACCAGTGCTTACAGTTTACTGGGAAGACTGATGTTTAGAATGCAGAGCTATATGAGTTATCATACGTGGTTGCCAGGCACACTACTTTTGGAACAGCCCTTGATTTTTGTCTGGCATCTATTCCTAATGCCAAGCCAATCAGCTCACTTTGCTCCTCTCTATTTAGGGATAAGTTCTAGACTGGGATCATGATCAAAAAGGAAAACAAATCAAAACTAATATGATATAGTTCCCAAACGTTGGTTTGAGCTGTCAGGGAGGAGGAAGCTCTCTCTTCCTGACCAAGTGAGAGAGAATATAAGGTGGAATGTGGCCCAGCTTACCTCCACAAAAGGAAAATATTGGAGAGCAGGGGCAGCACAGTGGAAGCCTGGCATGGATACACACAGAAAAACGGGCTCCTGAGAGGTTGTCTGAGTCCCCATCGGTTTCTCCGGAAACCAGCTACAATTTTAGCATTTGTGCCACACAATTTGTGCCAATATTTTCCATTTGAATTGTGTGAAAATGTCCAAATGGGGAGGTGAAGTTCAGCACACCATAGAGACAGTCAGCATAAAAGGTTTCCCTGAAGTTTCTAGGAGTTCACCAGACTAAGTGGGGGAGGGGAGAATGATCCCAGAAGAGGGAACAGCATACATAGGCCTAAAGGCCAACAGAGCAGAGAACCCAGCCTATCATTTATCCCATGTTACACACTGCCTACAGCTGTTTCATTCATATGTTTCTTAGGAAGTGATCCTTGTATATAGGTCACTTTCAGATGAAAAAAAAATGTTTCAAAGTCCCTGAACAACCCATCTTAACAGAAAGAAAGTATCAGAAGTCTATATGGTAAAGAAGGAAAACAAAAAAAAAAGATACAAAAGAAATCAAAATCAAGTCACACAGAAAACTTGCATCTACCAGACTCCCTCTGCCAAGTTCCTTTTACATAATCAGTAACAAACAGACACTTATGAACACTTATGCACATATGTACATATTCCAATGATGCTTTTAATAATGGTAATTTTTTTATGCCATCTTTCATAGAAAGATCTAGAAACCATGTTGAGGTGATATAAGCACTTTCAGATGGTACAATATAATCATTCTGAAAAATAATTTGAGAATACATATCAAGAGTCTTAGAAATATTAATGTAATTAGATGTAGTAATTCCACCCCTGGAAATTTATTATAAGAAAATTGAAAATGGCTTTATGTGTCATATTGATGACATCACCATTTGTTTGTTGTTGTTGTTGTTGTTGTTGTTTTTAATTTTTTTTTTCAACGTTTATTTATTTTTGGGACAGAGAGAGACAGAGCATGAACGGGGGAGGGGCAGAGAGAGAGGAAGACAGAATCGGAAACAGGCTCCAGGCTCTGAGCCATCAGCCCAGAGCCCAATGTGGGGCTCGAACTCACGGACCGCGAGATCGTGACCTGGCTGAAGTTGGATGCTTAACCGACTGCGCCACCCAGGCGCCCCGATGACATCACCATTTGTAAAGTCAAAAAGTTAAAATAATTTAAATTTTACAAAATAAAGGTGTAATTGTTGTATTTCTAACTGAATAAATATTTTATACGAAAGGATGCTTACCAAAAGTGACTAATAACAGGAGAACACATTTCACTACAATGACAAGCGAAAAGAATGGGAAACAACTGGTATACCATAATCTTGACCCTGGAAAACAAACTATGTTCATGTCAATCTCTTTGTTGATTTATCTTTTAATTTGTAGGAATAAATGAGAAATTGATTAAATGTAATTTAAATAAAAAGTCACCTCCAAAACAGGCAGGCATTGGGGCTTACACAAAGTGCTAACTTTACAGTATTTTTACATGGAATTGAAAGTATCCATCTTTCCATCTTCCCACACTGGACTGTGAGAACCTCAGGACTACATCTCCATTGTTTCCATCCTGCCCCATAGAAGGGGCTTAATAATGATGATGATGATGATGATAATGATGATGATAATGAATATTATTAACTAATATTTATATGGAACTATTTACCAGGAATTTTCTAAGAACTATACACATACACACACACACACGCACACACACACACACACACACACACGTATATAATAAAATACATTATTTACTTTATAAAAAAAATTTTAATCCTCACAGTTCTGTGGAGCAAGTACTATTATTCTCACCTTATGCATAAGAAAATCAAAGTTCAGAGTGGTTGAGTAACTTAACCCATTTTATCACTAGTAAATAGCAGAACAGAGATTTAAACTAGGGATTCTTGAAACTATACTGATGAATCTGTCAAAGAGCAATGAGAAACAAGGTCTAGTCCCTAATACCAATCCTTCCATGGCTCAGTTTCTGCTCTGACTGATCTATCACTTATTATTCCCAAGCCCTGGTCTAGAGTCCTGAATTCTGACACCTCCTCTCCTGAGTGTGGACCAACTGTTCTACTTGGAACCGTGGACCTATCAAGTCTGTGCTAATATTACATACAGGTTCTATACTCACCTTTCCAGGGTGGGCTTCCTGAAACCGCATGCCCTTCTCTGTGGTGACATATTGGTCATTGCCTCTACCCCTGTTTTGCTTCATTTTATCCTCAGCTCCCATTTATTGTACATTGTGCTAGGCCCTTAATATGATCTGAGTGCCCCTTCCTTTGTAAAGCACCTTTTATATATTTACACACAAATATTTGTTGTGTATAAATAATATATAAGCAAATATGTATTTGCTTATTTACAGTTATATATTAGATGCCATAACTCTCAGCACCTGTAGCAGACTATTTTTAATTATTATGGCTTTATAATAATATTCAATGTCTAGTTCAGTATTTTCTCCATGCTCCCTCTTTTCGAAATTTTATTATCCATTCCCATGTTTTTATTCATTCAGAAGGATGTTAGAATCATATTGCTGAAAGTTTTTTTTTTAATTTTAATATTTATTTAGTTTTGAGAGAGAGAGAGAGAGAGAGAAAGAGAGCATGAGCAGGGTAGGGGCAGAGAGACAGGGAGACACAGAATCAGAAGCAGGCTCCAGGATCTGAGCCCTCAGCACAGAGCCCGACGCGGGGCTCGATCTGGCAAACTGTGAGATCGTGACCTGAGCTGAAGTCAGATGCTTAACCGACTGAGCCACCCAGGTGCCCCCGTGAAAGTTTTTTAAAAGTAGGTTTTGGGTTGTGGTTCAAGGTGGCGACTTAAGAGCATCCTAAACTCACCTCCTCCCATAAACACACAAAATCAGCAGCTACATGTGGAGTATCTTCCCCTGAAAAAAATAAACCCTGGACACTGGCTGAGTGACTCCATGTATCACATCAAACAAAAGACAAGCCCGTCCGCTTGTTAGCAGGCAGGAGCAGCTGGGACACGATCTCGCCGTAAAGCCCATGCCCAGTGCAGTGACTTCACAGGAAGAAACTCAAAACCCAGGGCCTCTCCCTGAGGAACTAAGGGTTTGAACCCACATAGGGCACCCCCCAACTTTTAAGACCTGCACCTGAGAAATGACCCCACAATATCTCTTTTTGAAAACGAAAGGGCTCCGCCACAAGCCCCACAGGATGTAAGGATCTGAGAAAGGGCTCTTATGGGGCTCGCTGGGACTCACCTGCCCCAGGGCCCAGGCAGCAGCCCACGGAGGCGTGACTTTGTGGGGGCCAGGCTCCTTCATTCATCTTGGAGCCTCAGCCTGAGAGGCGGCCCACGGGGCTGAGGCACATCGGGGGCCACGGTGGGGCTCTACGAGGACCGAGACTGGCAGGCACCCTCCTTCGCTGTCCCTCTGCCTTTCTTCAGCTGGTGGGCACCATCTTTTTTATTTATTTTATTTTTTATTTTTAACCGTGGGCTCCCCCCCCCCCTCCCGTTGCTGGTAGGCACCATCTCCACACTCACCCTGCGCAGGACTCCCGCCAGCGGGCGCCATCTTGGCGCACTCCCGCCGCAGAGACGCAGCACCAGGCGCACCTGGAGGGGGAACTTGTGCGCATGTGTGGTGGCCGGGCTTCGTGTCTGGTGTCCAGCTTTTGTGGCTGCCACCAGAGGACACCTCTACAGAACCTGGCTGTGGTGGCCAGGGTGGGGCTTACGCTGGCGGGTCCCACAGGACTGTAACCAACGGAGAAAGAATCCTTAAACGGCCACCGCCTCCAGGGCACAGCCAGAGGCAACAGAGCCAGGAGCTCATTCTGTGCCAGAGGCCTATCTGCTTATCAACATAGCTGCAGCCTGAGGGCCAGCCTCCTAACTAAACACACGTCTAAGGGCTGACTGTCATACTTTCCAGAACCTCAGTGGGTAGGTGCTGTCTTCACCCTCTCCCTCTACCACACTCCAGAGTGCCGGTAGCTCCCAGAGGAAACTCACACGCTCATCTGGAGCCCTGGTTTTCCAACTGCCCCCCAGGGAACACCTCTAGATCACCTAGAACTAGTGGCTAGAGGGACTTAGCTTGCCAACCAACAGAGCTGCATACATTTCACTGCATATATTTGCATATTTTAAAAAGCTGCTTCTTGAGAGTCTAGATTCCAATCAGCCTGAATCTAGGTACTGAGATTGACCTCTTTGGGACACTGAGAGGTCTTGGCACACCCCCAACTAGTGGAAGCCGTGAAAAATAAAATAGACTGCTTGGACAATCACAGAAGTTTGAGAGACAACCAAAAGCAAGGGAAGGGTGGAACAATAACTTTCCTCTTTTACACGAGGCCATTCCTTCAAGACTGAGAAAGGTGAATGCTTTAATGCATAGAAACCAACACAGAGAATGAAGCAAAGTGAAGAAGTAGAGGAATATATTCTAAATGAAAAACACAAGATAAAACTTCAGAGAAAAACCTTCATAAAACAGAGATAAGTAATTTACCTGAAAAAGAGTGCAAAGTAATGGTCATAAATATGTTCATCAAGCTTGGAAGAATGTATGAGCATGTGAGAACTTCAATTAAGAGATAGAAAATATAAGAGAATCAAATAGAGGTCACAGAAGAAAACAAAAACACTAATTTGAGAACATATATGTACCCTCATGATCATTGTGGCATTATCTACCACAGGCAAGAAATGGAAGAAACCCAACTTGATCGATGAATTATACATATAAATAAAATATGGTATATATACACAATGGATTATTATTCAGCCAAGAAAAGAATGGAATTTTGCCATTTGCCACAATATTGGACCGTGAGGGCATTATGCTAACTAAAGAAAGTCAGACAGAGAAAGACAGGTACTATATGATCTCACTTACATTGTGGAATCTAAAAAAGAAAAAAAAAATGAACTCATAGATACCAGAAAACAGATTGGCAGTTGCCAGAGATGGGAGGAACAGGTGAACAGCGTCAAAAGGTACAAACTTCCAGTTATAAAATAAATAAGTCACGGGGATGTGATGTACACATGGTGACTATATTTAATAATACTGTATTGTATGTTTGAAGATTGCTACGAGAGTAGATCTTAGAAGTCCTCAACATAAGAAAAACATTTTGTAAATACGTATGGTGACAGATGTTAACTGTGATCAGGTGTTATTGTAGTGAGCATTTTGCAGTATATAGGCATAATTTGCATTAGGCAAATATCAAATCATTATGTTGTATAACTGAAACTAACAATGCTATATGTCACTTATGCCTCAATTTTTTTTTTAATTAACTACAATTAAATTAAATTGGTTTTCTGAAGTTCAGGCTACTAATTGGATATGGGGAATATTTTGTCTCTATTCATGCTTAAAATGCTTAGCTCTTAAGACTATAAGATAATCTCTATGGAAGTAAAGAGCAGAAAGAAGACATGCTGCTGTGTCACTAGCAGGTATAAGTTTACAGAATACCTATTAGTAATTGTTACTAAGTTCAATGAACTTACAATCTCCAATCATCTTGCAAACGTGAATGAAAATTATTTCTTTCCAATGAGTCTGAATAAAAGTTTGTAAAAATATAAAACAAAAAGACAAAAAAGTAGGTTTCTATTAAAATTGTATTAAACATAAACAGTAATTGGGGAAAAACTGATATTGATAGTATTAATGAGCCCCATTCAAAAATATGGCTCAGCCCTCTCACACATCCTGTTTATATTATGATAACTCCATTATATAAGATGCACTCAATAACTCATTATCTTATATATTTGTGCTTTTATTGCTATTCTGAATGGTATCTTTATTCCATTGTGGTTGATTTTTTTCCAATAGATAATTGTTTATGAAATCTATTTTCTTCTCTTTTTTAAGTCACTTAATTTTTTTATTATTACTAATGATTTTTAATAGGTTATCTTGTATTGTGTCTAAGAAAAAATACCATCTGAAAATAATAGTCTATTTTTTCCTGTAACTATACCTAGAAATTTTAGGGCAACATTAAATAAAAGTGATCAGTAGTAGACATTCTTAGCTCACTCCTGATTATAGTGAAAATGCTTTTGGTCTGTCATTAAGTGTATAACGTAGCCTTTTGATAAAATGATACTCATCATCATCTTTTAAAAAATTCTTCTGGGGCATCTGGGTGGCTCAGTCGGTGAAACTTCCATACGTTCAAGCCCCGCAGATTCGAGCCCCACTTCAGGCTCTTCACTGACAGCGTGGTACCTGCCTGAGATTCTCTCTCCCTCTCTCTCTGACTCTCCCAGCTCATGCTCTCACTCTTTCTCTCTCTCTCAAAATAAATAAGCTTAAAATATAATTTAAAAATTCTTCTACCAGAAATTTGAAATATTCCATTTTCTTCCTTTGATTTTTTAACATAGTATGCTTTATTTCTAATTTTTTCATCAAAACATTCTTATATCTCCAAACCAAAACTTATTTGTTCCTGGTACGTTATACTCTTAATTTACTTCTGAATTTAGTTTTGTGGCACATACGTGTATAAGTTATTCTGTTTTTCCTTTCTGTTACATTTGATTGGATTTGTTACCAGGGTTTTTTCCTAGATTTAAAAGTGAACTGGAGAGTTTTTCATTTCTTTCTACATTGTATGACAGTTGATATAATGTCTTCAAAGCTTGAAATAATTCAAGTGGTAAGAACATCTAGACCCATAGTTTTTTGGTTATCAATTATTTGATAATCTTTAAAGGTTTTTCTTAAAAATATTTCTTTTGCTTATCAATTTCACCTTGATTTTGATTATTTACAATTTGTCAGAAAATTATGCATTTTAATCCGATTTTCATATTTATGGCCATACATGGCTCTTTTTTATCATTTTAAAAATCACCCATTTATGGTGTCACAGCACTCTTAAATTCTTTTTGTGTGTCTTTCTTAATTCAACTAGGCATTAATGTTTCTATTTTATGATTTTCTTCTTCTGAGAACTAACTCTAGTTTACTTACCAATGCTGCAAATTTTTGTTTTATAATTCCTTAACTTCTGAATTCATATTTATTATCATTCTGTTTCTTTTTTGTTTGTTTTGCTAAAGGAACAAATATGACTATGTATTTTTTTCTGAGCACATGCTCCATCATAACACATAACTTTATATATAATGAAATATATATTATATATTATGTATATTTTATATTAATAAATATATATTTATACATATACTTAGCTACATATACATATAAAAATAAATATATATACATATATACACATATATAGTGTGTGTGTTCTTTATATTCAGATAATTAGTATTATGCTTTCAGATTTTGTTTTCTTATTTTATAATATGTATTGTCTAAATGGAGTGTAGTTCCTTTGCTTTATCTTCTTCAGTGTAAGATTCCATGCCACCATTATCCTGATATCAAAACAGAAGAAAAATATTTCATTATAAATAGAGAAACAAAATTTCTAGAGAAGACTTTAACAAATCAAATTCTAAAGAGAATTAAAAGAATAGTACTATATTACAACCAAATAGCATTTATCTTAGGAATGTTAAGAATTATTTATCATTAGGAAATATTAAATAAAAAGTTGTAAACAATCAAAGCATCTTGACAACAAATGCCAAAAATAAAAAAGAATTTAATAAAATTCCACACACTTCCTAATGATAAGGATAATCTAACAATAAGCTAGCAATTGAAGAAAACTAAATTTAATAAAGGCCATTAACAAGAAACTTACATAAACTGTATACTTAGTTGTAGAATACTAAAACTATCTCCACTAAGTCAGGAACGAGATAAGAAGACCCATTAGTACTATTATTAGCATTACAATGCAGGTCCAAGGAAGAATCAATAAATAAATTGATCAGGTAAAAAAACAATGAAACTGCAATCTTTGAAGATAATCTTATACCTGAGGAAACCAGGTAAATTAAATGGAAAACTTTTAAAGTCAGTACAGTAACCAGATAAAATCAACAATAAAAATCAACAGATTTCCTATAACCCATATACATATAATATATATATACACATATAGATCACAAATATAATTTTTTTTAAAAAATTCAATTTACTGTATCAACAAAGGTCATAAACTAATTAGGAATAATGCTAACACAAATGTGCAAAACCTTAGAGAAATAAACTATAAAACCCCACTGGAGAATATAGAAGAAAATTTGAATAAACAGAAAGACACAGAGTGTTTTTTGAGTCACAAATTGTCCCCTATACACAGAGGGCAAGGGGAGACTAAGAGGCAGACCACTCCACATTAGTAGGCGGCAGATTTAAAAAGTAAGGGAACTTACATATAAAGCTTGTCTTGGGTAGCCACAAGATCAGTAAATCTCCACATCTACCCACCAGACTTAAAAGTTTATATAAAGGCCTTAACTGGGTTCAACCATGTATTCAGCCCAGATGGTCTCAACAACACCTTGCTCTCTCAAGGTTATGTTCTTGAAACAGCTCCTAGCATTGGGAAGGGTGGGTAGAACACACATTCCAAGAGCAGGGGAGGGAGTAAGGAGTGTCCAATTGCCCAGGTCCTGCTTGAGGGTCAACTGGTGGTCACATCCTCTCAATGAACTCCTCCAAGAGCATCCCTTAACTTCTCCCTAGTTGACACTGATCATTGAACTCAACAGCTGACTCCTAAGGATATGAGCAAGAACTTATAGAACGTTTTTTAAAATGTGAAAAACAAGTGGTGAATTACCCTACAGAACATCAACATTTCCTTTAAAGCTATGGTAAAATGGTAGAGCAATGGCATAAGAATAGGGAAGCCCTGGGGCACCCGGGTGACTCAGTGGGTTAAGCTTTTGACTTTAGCTCAGGTCATGATCTCACAGTGCGGGAGTTCGAGCCCCACGTCAGGCTCTGTGCTGACAGCTCAGAGCCTGGAGCTGCTTCAGATTCTGTGTCTCCCTCTCTCTCTGCCCCTACCCTGCTTGCACTCTGTCTCTCTCTCTCTCTCTCTCAAAAATAAATAAACACTAAAAAAAAATAAAAAAAAAAAAAAAAGAGAATAGGGAAGCCCACTGGTAAGAGAGAAGAGAGATTTCAGGAACACACCCTGTATACATGAGAATTCAATTCAAGGTAAAGGTTGTATTTCAAAGGATAGAATTTAGAATGCATCCGGAGACTTCAGGTGAAGATGCAGACTAAGCAAATGAAAGAAAACTCACCACGACTACACACCTTACTCTCAATAATTACAATAGCCAGATTTTTTTTTTAAGTTTATTCTACATAGCTCAACTTAAAAGCAGAAAAAGAAAATTGTCTGTGGCCAGAAATAAAGAACCTACTTTATTGAATAGGAGTTGAAGCTATGTGACTCAGATAAACAAATGGATTTGGTATATACTTAGGGATTTATGTTTTAATATCTATACCTGCTTTATTAAGAACCAGGAAAGGGTGCCCCTATCAGGAGAATACTGCCTGCCAGTACAAGATTGTAACTCAAAAGCCTCATGGTTATCGGTGAAAACATAGTAGACCTAGAAGCCTTTCCATCTATAACATCTGACCACCGGCAAGGAAGATGGGGCAGAAAGCAGACCTGTGGACACTGCACTACTGGTGACAAAGTGATTGATACTATTTGTGACTGGGCTCAAAACCTCTCAGCCAGGGTACAGGTCTACAAGGCTTATTGGTTTTCCAGTTTGAATGATAGGTCTAGTTCTAATAATCATATTGATAATGAAAAGTCAAACCAGGAATTTTCTATTTCTTAGTCCCTTGGGTTCCCAAAGATATAGTCAAGCCCTATCTCTTCATCATCATCACCACCCTAGAATACACTGTTAGTGCTGCCACAGTAGATCAGAAGGTTATCTACAAGAATAACTGAAACCTCAGTACTGAATGCCCACATGACATTAATCCTACCACATGAATGGATAAAACCTTGTAAGCACTCCTGACTCCTCTGTTTCCCTTCTTGCAAAGGTGCTGCCTGCCTCCTTTAGCTTATTCATGTCATGTGATCTATTTCTAGGCTCAGATGAAATGACATGCCATAGGTATGGTATCTAAGTTTTCTGAGTGTTTACCTAGAGCATGATGAATCCTGGAAACATGGTTTACCTAGAGCATGATGAATCTTGACCAATGGGAAACAGGGAATGAGAGGATGTTGGGCAGATAAATACCCCCTCCTTTCTCCCCTCCAAGGACAATCCAAGATTCAGCTTGTCTTTTCCTGCCTTTCAGATAATACCTGTGTGCCAAGTAAACACTCATGCTCCATGACCTGGCAAGTCTCCTCTTACTCTTTGTGAAGCTATAACCACTGCTTTGCTTTGCTTTTTTTCCTTGCCTCATTTCACTTTTTCTCAATCTCACTACCCATGGCTTGTGTTTCCCAAATAAAGAGTTAGTATTTTCAATCCTAACTCTGCCTCTGCTTCTTTAGAAGGCTCAAACTAAGTAGCAAGATTTTTTTATTCTTTCACTTATTTCCTCAAATTTGATAATACCCTGAATATTGGACTGACAGAATTCCAAATCAATCCCCTTGCCCACTTCCCTCTGGCCATATATGCCACAGTCACAATCATGGGCCAATTATATCATAAATGATTGACTACAGCAGAGTACAGATAAGATATTCATTCTGTTGGTTAAATGTAAACATTCTTTCTGCTGTCTTTTGTGCTGGGTTATCTAAATCTCAATAATGTCTCTGCTTCCTTTGTCACATCAAGACCAACTGAAGCATGCATCAATATAGGTTGGTGCCCCACTAACTTTAAAGTCATCCTCAATTACCAGCCTGCCATTATTGTTCCCTATGGAGAGCCAGTCAAAACCACTGAGAGCTACCTGCATTCTGAGCAATGCCACATCTGTGATTGAGGACTTACTTGCCTGGACCAAACTAGACCTGATGTATACCAACCATGCCATTTTTCACTGGTACAAAGGTGAAAGGTTAGAGAAAGGGGTTTTCAGGTACATAAAGACATAAATGTTCTAGAATTGTTTCTGAGATGGTTGAAGTCCATAGGACTAAGGAATAAGATGAGTGTCTATCATATTAACTTGTCTCCTGCTAGCTTTTATACTCCTTTGTCTTGAGTTTTAGTTCTCTTCTCTTTACTATCCACAGTAATCCATGAAAGTTATGTTTCTAAAAACAATTTTTAAAGGATAGTACAGAACTTAAATCTTTAACAGTATATACTCTCACTCTCTCTTTTAATGTTTATTTATTTTTAAGAGAGAGAGAGAGAGAGAGAGAGAGAGCGTGAGCAGGGAAGTGGCAGAGATAGAGAGGGAGACACAGATTCGAAGCAGGCTCCAGGCTCTGAGCTGTTAGCACAAAGCCGGATGTGGGGCTCGAACCCACGAACCCCAAGATCATGACCTGAGTGGAAGTCAGACGCTAACTGACGGAGCCACCCAGGCACCCCTATAAACTTTCTAAGAATAATTTTTATATTTTACCCAGTTTTGTAAACATACTTCTAGTATTCATTTATACTTAATGTTGTTTTAACTGATTTCAATGCTCACTGACAGTTTTTTATATCAGTTTCCCCATTCTTAATTTCTTAGAGTGAGTCAGCACTTCTTCAACTCTTTTAAGATATGTTGGATTGATTGCAAATACACCCTTAATTTTCCACCCCCTCCCTCCCTGTATCCCTGTCTTCTGTAATATGCTTTTGCAGCTTCTCCCATTAAGAAGTGGTCTATTTCCTGGGGTGCCTGTGTGGCTCAGTTGGTTGAGCACCTGACTTCAGCTCAGGTCATGATTTCATGGCTTGTGAGTTCAAGCTCCATATCAGGCTCTGTTGCTGACAGCTCAGAGCCTGCAGCCTGCTTCAGATTCTCTGTCTACCGTTCTCTCTGCCCCTTCCCTGCTCATGCTCTGTCTTTCTCTCTCAAAAATAAACATTAAAAAAAAATTTTTTTAAAGAGGTGGTCTATTTCCCAATTCTTGTGGCCTTATGACTTACTCTGACTAAATCAATATGGTGAAAGTAATGTTGAATCAATCTGAGCTGAGGCCTCCTCAGAAAGTCTTGTGTTCTTCCACTCTTGGAACTCTGAAACCACCAGCTGAATAAGCCAGGAGTAGCCTGCTAAATGATGAAATGTATGTGGTTCCTTCACCACAGTTGTCTCACCTGATGGCCAGCCAATCATCAGACCTGTGTGTGAGGCTATCCTAGCCCTCTACCAACTCATCAACTGACTGCAGATGCACTAGCAAGGCTAACCAAAACCAACAGAGATAAGTCCAGCTCTACCAAACTACCCACCTGAGCTGTAAACTTATAAGAAATAATAAATGTTTGAGGCTTTAAAGCTCTAAATTTTAGGGTGATTTATTAAGCATCAATCACTAACTGATGCAAAAGATAATAGAGTGACATTTTCTGAGACTTTGCATACCTTGGAATATGTTTATATCTCTTTTACTTGACCACCAACCTAATTCACATTTAAAATTCTTGACTTATGAGGGGTGCCTGAGTGGCTCAATCAGTTAAGCGTCCAACTCTTGATAATTGTCTCAGGTCATGATCTTGCAGTCGTAGGACTGAGCGCCACATCAGGGTCTATGCTGAGTGGGGAGCCTACTTGGGATTCTCTCTCCCTCTCTCTCTGCCCCCCATCAAAATAAATAAATAAACATTTAAAAAGAATTTGTGACTTATGAAGTTCTTGTCTCAATACTCTGTATACAATGCTTTACTACCTTCTGGCATTATACTTTGCTGATTTGTAGTCTTTTATATGCCTTTATATTTCATGTCTGAATGCTTATGATAATTTTATTTATCTATATAATGAAACATCTTTCCATGATTTGGAATTTTGTCAACTTTTCCTCAAACATAATGAGCCCTTTTAAGCCGTATGCTGAGAAGTATTTTTTCAGTGATATCTTTTACTATCACTTCTATTCAACTATTTATTCCTCACTTAAATATCTACATTTTAAAGCCTTTCTCTTCACTGTATGTCCTCTATCAACACTCTTTTCACAATATTTAAAACTCTTTAATTTTTGCCTCTGCATTATGGGAAAAAATTTATTAAATTTGCCTTCATATTACCATTCCCATTATTGATTTTAAACATTTTTTTTACTGTTTTAATTCACTTTTGAGAGAGAGAGGGAGAAACAGAGCATGAGCAGGGGAGGGGCAGAGAGAGAGGGAAACACAGAATCCAAAGCAGGATCCAGGCTCTGAGCTGTCAGTACAGAGCCTGATGAGGGACTCAAACTCATGGACCACGAGGTCATGACCTGAACTGAAGTCAGACCTTAACCTATTGAGCCACCCAGGTGCCCCCCATTATTGATTTTAAATCGACATTCTGCTCTTTTTCCAATATGGATTTTAGTCTGCTCTGTATTTTTAATTGCTATGTAATCTTTTCTCTTCCCATCCAGCTTCATCTTCATCTCGAACTGTTGACTTTTAAGTTCATCTGATCATCTTTTCTGTACAACTTGTTCTCTTTTTATAGCTTTCTGTTCCTGTTTTATAGATGTCATAGCTTTATAAATGTTATTGTAGACTCTGTTTTTTTTCTAAATCTTTTTCTAGCTTAAGGGTTAATCATTTAACAATATTTCTATTCCTCTGAGTTATAATGGTCACATAACATTACTTTTATTCTGAAATAGTTTTGCATGTTGAGCAATACCCCAGCTATCATTGAGGTCTGTTCTTGTTTTTCATTTTACTCCTCATGGAATGAAGAAACATACATCTATGTTTGCCAATACACTAGGATTGTGGTTTAGCTTTAGTACAGCTTATTATAGTTAGAGGGCATATTGATGTACACAGCATTTAACTCAATTTCCAGGGCTTAGAGATAATCTTCTATTATGTCTCTTCTGGATTTTAGTGAAATCATTAATCACTTCCTATTTCTGCTACTTGATTCTTTGATATTGTGGACCATCAAAGTATTGGAATTACTTTTGTTTTGGCCTCCCCTCCAATAAAGCCTTTGTACATATTGAGACTGTATCTCCAATAATACAAAGCAAAACTCTATGTCACCTCCCTATACCCAAATGCTCATTTCTTGTCCTGTTTTCTAGAAGTTTCAGTATCTAAATCATGCATAAAAACAAGGATTAATGACACAGGTGGACATAAGAGGGGAGAGCAACATGCTTATATAGGGGCATAACAACCCTAATCAGAAAAGGTAGACAGTGAGAAAGGGCTGATGATGGGTTTAAGTTCCAGATGGCAAAATAGATAGTGT